>NC_083461.1:13460570-13663070 GCF_030014155.1 Tachysurus vachellii | reverse complement strand
TGCCATAATAAGATGCATAATAAGATTTTGTGTCATTGTGTACGTTCTGTAAGTAGAGTCCATAAGCTGTACATCACTATTAGGCCTCGTCCTATCTCCTAGCACGTTTTTTTTTGTTTTTTACATTTGAAATACATTTGACAGAACAATTTCTTATTCTATATAAAGCTTTTTTGTGAACATTTGTGTTCAAAGCATTTGTGAACACTTCCTACAGTAGAAGCGCACGTGCATGTGCAGAGGGCTGAGTGGATGTGCGCGACCACGTGGTAGCACATGGGTGGGATGGAGGGATGGAGTGAGAGAGTAAAGCGGTAGAGAAGCCAATGTTCAGAACACGGGGAACTAAGTTACCGGACGAATAACGATACATTACGCAGTGAAATAAGGCAAGAGGATGGAGACAGACATTTACGGTAAATTGTGATGTTTTTTTTAGGGGTAACTTTTGTGAATGATGCTTTAGAAAATGTGCTTAATTTTTCATCCAGAATGATGTCCAACCTGTGCATCAACCTACAATCTCTGTACAGACAACTTAAACTGTTTATGACACACTCACAGCCAAATTCACATGTAGTAATGTAAAGTATACCTTTATTTTTTTTTTACATGGGTGACATAGAGACACACTACATGTTCACATCAAAGGTTAATATATAAACTTAGGAAACATAGTAAAAAGGGACAAAAGATGCTCCTTTGAGGATATGACTGCAGAAATAATGAATAAGTAGTAAGGAGATTACTGTCCCTTTCCTTTTCCTCTGAATAAATGACAACATGGATTCATTTGTATTTCGTTATTTCAGTACTTGCAGTTGTTTTATTCAGTACTTTTAACATCATTGTGCTTTATTAGCCCATGATACTCAATTAAGTAATATAATTTGAAAACAACTGGCTTTTTTGTGCCCTTATTTACTTTTGGGTTGCACTTTCTGAATATTTTAGATGTGTTTTTTTAACATATATATATATATGTTATACATAGCATACATAGATACATATATACATATACATATATACATATACATATACATAGATATAGAAAAGGAAAGTCTTTGCATTCATCTGCTTTGGATAAAGTCAGATCAGGAGAAAAAGTAGCAGAATCAGTATTGGACCTTGATTTAGAGATATTGTTTAGTCTGGCCTGTTTCTTTGTGTTATGTGGTGCTTCACGAAGCATCAGACAAACAGAAATGGTGTAACAGGATTTCCTGTCTGAATTCTTAACTAAGACACAGCACCACGTGTGTGTGTGTGTGTGTGTGTGTGTGTGTGTGTGATTGTATAAATATTAAGAAATACTATAGAGACCTTTAAGGAGTTAGTTGGTGAGAATGATGGGTATATTTGTGCACATTTAACACAACAAAAGACTGAACAAACCATTCAGTTTTATTATGAGCCATATAGACAGGAAATAAGAAAAAATACATCAGCAACAGGAACTCAGAGGTACTCCACCCACTTCCATTTCACACATGCCAACAGCACCTGACACCACTGTACAGTGTGTTTTACATTTATATTTCACAACTGAAATCAATAGCTGTCATTAGTCTCCTGTTGTGGAAAGTTTTCTGAAAACATTTTCAAACATATACAATGCTTTCATATATAACAAAGATAGTAATAAATGTTTTTAAGTTAGTAAGTTATTATATTTTTAGTAAATATTTTAGTCTATATTGCACACTACATTCAAACTACAAATTGTGCATTAAAGTAAATTTTTAAAAAATTATGAATGCATTTGAGATTCTCTTGGAGTGAGGGAGGACAACATACTGTACTGTATATCAGGTTATTTTTTTTGGTATCTTTCTTTGGTGAACCCATCCTTGTGCCATCCCAGCATTGTGGTTATGGTGGTATATTATCATAGGATGCACAGGAAGTGACAGAATGATTCTTGGTATGTTTGTATGCATGTTCATTAACCAGAAAAACCCATCTATTACAATGTATTTCAGTTGAAAATGGCTGCGTAATAAAACTAATAATTCTTCAGTATGCCCCCTATGGTAATTTATTTTAAATGTTAATTATGAACATGCACATACAGGTGACTGTGTTCTCTCAGCACTGTCATGGCTGCAGCTGCAGACGTGGCAACGTGTCACATTCAGGAAGAATCAAGGCTGCACAGAAAACCTCTGAGCATGTCCTTATTTCACCTCATCCAACTGTCTGTCAGCTCCCTTAACCCCTTCTGCTCAATTCCTTTTCAGTGAATTTTTTTGTTTTATTTTATTATTCTAAAAGACTGGTTAGAAGATTTACAGGAACAGCTGTGGTGATTAAGTGAAGCATTTGGCATTTTTTCTTCACCTCTCAACACTATCACATCTACACCATCACAGAAGCTTTCTCTTTGGCTCATTCATAAACACATCTGATCCCAATTTCCAGTACATTTGACAATTCTTATGTGTTTTGATTGTGATTGAATTGTACTGTATTTTTCTTGATATGTGTGTCATAGAAAAGTTATCTCTAAAACCCAGTGACAAATCTTGCACATGCTCAGAAATCTCAGTAGACGGAGCTCTACTCCAATGCAGAGAGAAAGCATATCATATTTATACTGAGTCACATGACTTGAGCTAAATCCAAGTGACAGACTTCATGATTAACACAAATGATTAACACATATGATTCCAATGATGATGATCAGTCAAACCATATCTGCTGAAGGTAACACCAAACTGATAAAAGGAAACTCATAATGTTATATTTAATTCACCTCGCAGAAACCTACAATTAGCTAACAAAGCTGATAGGTTAACTACATTTGTTCTAGTGGTGGCCTCAGTATTTTTAGAATGAAGTAGAGCAAAAAGGTTGAACTCTTTAAATGATTTAGATAAGTGGTCCCCAACCTTTTTTTCGCCGCGGACCGCTCATTCATTCATTCATTCATCTTCTACCGCTTATCCGAACTACCTCGGGTCACGGGGAGCCTGAGCCTATCTCAGGCGTCATTGGGCATCAAGGCAGGATACACCCTGGACGGAGTGCCAACCCATCGCAGGGCACACACACACACTCATTCACTCACGTAATCACACACTACGGACAATTTTCCAGAGATGCCAATCAACCTACCATGCATGTCTTTGGACTGGGGGAGGAAACCGGAGTACCCGGAGGAAACCCCCGAGGCACGGGGAGAACATGCAAACTCCACACACACACACACACAAGGCGGAGGCGGGAATTGAACCCCGACCCTGGAGGTGTGAGGCGAACGTGCTAACCACTAAGCCACCGTGCCCCCCGTGGACCGCTCAATGTTTGATAATTTTACCGTGGCCCGCTGGGGGTGGGGGGTGGGGCTGGCGGCTATACAATTAAATTAAAATTAATAATTTGAATTTAATTGTATGGGAGGCACGGTGGCTTAGTGGTTAGCACGTTCGCCTCACACCTCCAGGGTCGGGGTTCGATTCCCGCCTCCACCTTGTGTGTGTGGAGTTTGCATGTTCTCCCCGTGCCTCGGGGGTTTCCTCCGGGTACTCCGGTTTCCTCCCCCGGTCCAAAGACATGCATGGTAGGTTGATTGGCATCTCTGGAAAATTGTCCCTAGTGTGTGATTGCATGAGTGAATGAGTGTGTGTGTGCCCTGCGATGGGTTGGCACTCTGTCCAGGGTGTATCCTGCCTTGATGCCCGATGACGCCTGAGATGGCACAGGCTCGATGGCACGATGGCACAGGCTCCCTGTGACCCGAGGTAGTTCGGATAAGCGGTAGAAGATGAATGAATGAATGAATGTATTTAAACATGCCTTTTTAGCTCACTACAACGCTAAATCAATGAGAACCCTGAGCTTGTTTCTTTGCAACGAGACGGTTCCATCTGGGGTAATAGGAGACAATGACACCCGAAGTGTGTTGCGTATGTCCAGTTTATTCCGTTATTTTGTTTTGGTTGCTGACACTGCTTCACACAGATAGCATGTCGGAAATGGCAATAGGGATTTAAGTGCTGTGGTGGCAATCTCAGGGTATTCCGCCATGACTTTAATCCAGAACACCGGCAGAGATTCTAACTTTCTAACGACGTCTGTTTCGTACTCCTTTTCGCTAATTTGTGGGTTAAATTTGAGCAAACACAATATACACGTACACCAAGTACTGTTAAACATGAGAAAGTACCGGTGAACAGAGAGAAGAGCGATACACACTTTCTCTCCACCAAAGCTACAACGCCACTGCCGCTTGCAGCCGCTCAGCTCCAGACTTCACCTAACCCCGGCCCGATATCACGATATTTTGCGCATGCGCGGTATTCGTGCGGCTTTAGGTGACGTCTCTCAGCTCCCGGTTAACCTCTCGTCCATGGAAAGTCACACAAACCCGAGAGAAATACACCACAGTAAATAAAATGGAAATAATTTAATGTTCCTTGGGCGGCCCGTAACCATTTGGTCCACGGACCGGTACCGGTCCGCGGCCCGGGGGGTGGGGACCACTGATTTAGATGACAGTACTAGTACTTGTTGGAGTACTATTAAAAAAAAAAAATTCAACGCATACACTACTTTTTTATACAAATGCAGACAATGCAACAAAAATATCCGGATCATATGGTGAAAGAGTTATGTAATCCTTGTCAATGTTAATAAACAAACATTTATTAATCATTTTTCAACGTTAGTAACTGCTTTATTCTGGTCAGACAGTAACCTGAGCTCAGCATTGCAAATTAATAAATAATTCTTGTTATAGTACTAAGAGAGCAAAACTTCACAGCAGGTTTGAGGTGAATCCTGATTATACATACAGCATGTGCAGAATAATAACAAGCACTAATTAGAAACAACAGTGTAACCATGGTAACAAATGGATATTCAAGAGATGATGACCTCTGGTGGTAAAACATGGGATGGTAAGGTAGAGCTGAGCCAAGGTCAGTGAGTGCCCTTGTAATGTAAGAGCCTCTCATAATGAAAAACGCTGCATGTGCAAGTACTTTCATTAGCAGTGTGAGAGAGATTGGGAGAAGTGAGAGAAAAAAAAATGCTGTCATATTTATACGTGAAGGTTATAGTGAAGGAAACATTGACATATTGTTGATGTACAGGTATATATATTTTTTGTCTGCTCTGTGAGTGAAAAGGTTGTCAGGCTGCTGTTACTCCTTGCTGTGTGAATAGATGAATTGATAACACTCAGATACGTCAGATACACACATTCAGCCGATAGTGATGCATCCCATGACATTTATTTTTCTTCTGAATTTTACATTTTCAGTGCCAAAGTAACCGTGACCAAAAAAAGAATCTCTACTACTGGAAATTCTGTACTTTAGAGTGTGTGTGCAGATGTTAACGATGGAATTTTAACACTAAATACTTGCAGTTCTATTTGCTCTTAGGAAGAGGTAAGAGAGCATAATAAAATCAGACATGTCATACAGACAAGTGTTGAAACAGAAGCTTTCAGCACATAGACTATAGCTCAGAAATACCAGGCTGGCAATAATCAGTAGTTATAGTTGATATAAATTAGAGGAAAGAGATCTTCAGTGGCATAATAGATACTGTACATGCTGCTCGTCGGTAGGTTAACAAACAACATAGACAATTTACAGACGTTCAGAGGACATCAGATGTTAAGTCTGTGTTACGTGGGCTGCTACTGATGGGAAGAAGATAATGTTTTGAAAAAAAACATGGAATATACAGTACATGTATCTAACTGCTCTTGGGTAAATGATCAAAAGTATATTATTTGTATATAAAAAATTTCAAAATGAAACCGCATGTAAAACCCTAATAAATTATTATAAGAGAAAAATGAATTTCTAAAAACAAAATAAATAGGTCAAAGTGGTACTAAAGACACAAATCAGAAATTCACCTTCCACGTGTTACAGTTGCTTCTTGTCTTCTGCCAATATAATTAACACAACCTTTGGTCGTTCCAATTTCTAGTTTTCATGTAGTTTAGATTATTGAAACTGTGAAATTTTTATCGTGAAGGCCAGTTCTAGTGTTTCGAACAGGAACTGATTTTTTTGAATTATGATGATAATTGATGATGTTCTAAGGATTTGTTTTCATGTGAAATAACATTAATCTCCAGATAAGTAAAATTGCTAAAACTTGTCATTTTTGTGCTCCAACAAATCCAAAAATCATGATTTTGCTCTTGCATGAGGCAATTTATGAACAAAAGCAAAACCATTACACTTTTAACACTGACAGTAGTTTGCTGAGTGAGAGTTTTATTGGACCTTTGACTCCTTAAAAGTGATACTGCATTAATTTTCAAATCCTGCCACTGCATTTCACTGTCCTTTCAGAAATAGTGCAGAGAATACAGATGCTTTTTTTGATGACTGAATGTTAAATATTAATGTATATGGTAGTATTTAGGGATGTATTTGATTACTGAGTATTCCATATATGAAATTAAATAGAGTGTACTTTTATGTAGCTGTGAGTATCAGATATAAAGCTTTCAGGACAAAGACAGACCACATTCATGAACAGGAACGTGTGGTATCTTTAATTACTGCCTGGTCAGAACTGCAGTAGTTATTAGTTTGTTTATATACTGCTTATATGTTAGTTTTTTAACAAACCAAAGTCTATAACAATATTACAGGATGGCACAACCAAAAATTAAGAAAAAATAAACTTACACAATCCAGATTTTTTAAAACCAATTATGTACTGGAGTGATGTAGCTGAGGCTGAGGACCTGTCTGAGTAAGAAATCACTTACCAAGCAGACATTGTTCATGTTTTCTATGGTTTTGTTCATAGTAATATGCATTCAGGTATTGATCACACCCACATCAGGTATCAATCTGAATACAGACACTGCTGTTTGCTCTTTCATATACAGTATACACATATGTATACTATCAATTATTAAAATGGAAACTGTCTGTATTGCCCATTTAGTAAATATATCACTGCTCTGTAGGATATGAGTATTACTCTGTCACATTAGGTGGTCACAAAAATCAGTTAATTAAAAACTGCCATAACTACCAACAGCAGAAGCTATGATATCATGAAATCACTGAAATCTGCTGAGGTGAGCGTTAGCCTATAAGAGCGTGTCCATTTACTTTGACTTATATGGAGATAAATGTTATTAATACAAAATTATTTTTAAAAGTTCACCAAGAGAGAAATAAACTGTTGTTTAAAAATAGACTGAATGGATATTTTGATAGATTTGTAATATGAGTGGGATAAAGGAAAGGAGTGACCCAGTGCATGAGTAATAGGAGATAAAATAGGGAAAGTTAAGGAGGGATTTGGAAAGTACTGGGTGGATTTTCCTGCATGATCTTAAAAATCAACCTCTGCATTTCCTCACTAGACAGTACAATATTGTTTCAATCTTAGACTAATAAAATCATAATTTTCAACATTTATATTGACACTGAAATTTGCAAATACAGAATAAATAATATTGTTAATATAGCTTTAGGTCAAAATGGTTGTCATTCAGCTCCACAATTAAAACTGCACCAAAAAGGTATGTTGTTATTTAGCTTAGCTTATGAGAGAAACCTAACATTTTATTTAACTAAATTTATTTGAAGAAAAAAAATTCTTTGTGCATTGAGCCTATTTATCCACTGGTGTTGTGTGAGGAGGCTTGGCATGTAGTCTGCAATCCAGTTGATCCTAAACTTGTTCATGCAACTTGTTTTTGCACTCAGCTGTATTTGGCATTATTACTGAATTGCCTTCTAAAGGGTAGAAGATCTGCATTTTCCCCTTAGTGTTAAACTAATAAAATGTATTAAACAGAATTTTTTTTTTTGTCTTGCTACCAGACATTTTTTTGACTTTTTTTAAAAGCACGTAAACATCCACACACAAAGCTAATTCCGGGCAGACACTGAGTACAGATATAAAAAAAGAAAATGCAATATGGGATCCCACCTAGCATGAACACACACACAAGCAGACACACAGGATTTATATATCCACTGACATATCCTTGACTTGATGCTCAGAATTATGATGCTGTTTTGTGCTGACTAAACTGGCCTGTGTGGGTGTAAATGAAGAGGTGTGGTGTGAAGTGTTAATGTGTTCATGCGTATGTGTATGAAACCTATTGGCTCTAAGACTATTTCAGTGCAAGAGCGAAAAGGGAGGCAACAATAGCACACAGGACGAATATAAACACAGAGTGGAGGGGAGAAACTGATTCGCTGCAAGAAAAGCTCAACAAAATGGGCAAATAGCTATAGTGTCAGTGATAAGAAGAAAGCAAAGAATGGATTTATTGAGTGGGAGGAGATGAGGCACAAGGAGACTCAGTCAGACTGATTGAGAGACTGACAGACAGCACACACCGGTGTGATCCTGTCTGAATGAATCCATCTCTATGAATGTTTTCATTTGGAATCACTAACTGCAAAAAATATCTGCGCAAGTTCCCTTTTCTACTACCAGGACTGAAAAGGGAAGCAAACTGTCTTTCACTTTGGCTGTCTGTTCTCCAAAGCAGATAAGTCTCTCATTCATTTCTGCGCTTCGTGAAGTGAGATCGGAGTGTGTATTGAGTCGGTGTGCTCTAAACTGAGATGGGGACGGTGAGCGAACTTTGTGCTTCCAGCTTCCAGGCGTTCATGTGTCCCAGTGTGTGCCCAGCTGTACCAGCAGGTGGGTCTGCACTCAGCATGACTGTATGCTTTTTTTTGTCAGTTTTCATGCAAAGGTTATCTCAGACTATGTTTAATATGATTTCACATTGAGAAAATGATTAAAATAGTCCACATTGTTTCACATTTGAATCACTATTAGATTGTAGATCAGCCTGTTGTTGTTACCGTGGTGATAGAATCTCCACAGATTGTGGAAATATTTTGTGTGTGTGTGTGTGTGTATGAGTGTGTGTATTAAAGAGAGAAAAGGACTGAGGGTCCAATGTGATCATGTATTATATAAATATCAGTGCATTGAAGAAATATCGATATTATCTGAGCTCGACTGAATTAGTTGTAAGCTTGGAGAAAAAAATGCAACTTTTGGTGTCCTGCTGCTGTTTAATATTTTTAAAATTCTGTGTATGTTGAGAGCAAGTAAATTGACAGAGCTAACTGAGTTACAAAATGTGATTTTGTCTAGATAATGGTTTGTCTTAAATAGTATGAAATACATTCTGTGCATTCTGGGAATCTGCATGATACACAACTCACCTCACTCATCTCACCTTTTGATAGACTTCTAGTTTATTTTACTTTTTCTTGTTGTAATCATAGAAATGCATCATGAAAGTCAGTGTCACCTTCAGTGCTCCTAAGTGATGAAATAGTCAGCAACCTGTTTCTGTGTCACCTATTTGATTATTTTTGTACTAATATATCGCACCAAAAATTCATCTAGTGTCCATCTGGGGTTCTCCGGTTTCCTCCCATCACATAATAATATGCAGGCAGGTGGATTGACCTAGGGGTGTGTGTGCATTTGTGTGCATATGTGTGTGTGTGTGTGTGTGTGTGTGTGTTTTGTGGGGTGCGTTGTTTGTCCTAGAACACCATCCAGGATTTATTCCCCCTTTTGTTCAGTGTTCCCAGGATAACCTCCAGATACTCTGCAATCTTGAGCAGGATTAAATAATTACTTAAATAATTACTCCCTTCAGCATAGTTGCTTCAATGTGGTGTTATAGCACATATCAATATATAGTTTTATCAGTGTTTACCATCACTCTTACCATCATAAAACCTAGATACTATTATGTCTGACAATGACAAAGTCCCACATTTCATCTACTGTACAGCTTATACACTGACTGCATTTATCCACACACTTACATTGACCTGCAATTATAGTAGGCATTTGACACCTCTGAATAAACTTTTGGCTCTATTACACGTTCCCCTGACCTTCTGTGCATAATATTACAAAAACTTATAACTAGGTAACTGGGTATTACTCTAAGGTTACTCTAACACTTGTTAAATATCATTTAAAATATATGATATCTTTTAGAATATTTCATGTGTTATGATCTGTTGTTGCAACTCATGAGTAAGCTTGTTTTGTTTGACTGTTTTTTTTTAAACAGAGGAACCTTTTACTGCTTTGCTGCAAGTTTTCATTCTCTTTTTTGCTTGGGTTCTGCTTACATATGCATTTATCCCAAGTAACTGGAAAGAAATGTTTTACATATGAAAACCATGTCATACAATCTGTTGTAACTAATGAGCCGGAGTGGCTTGTGATCACAGATTTTGCTGAGGCAGGACAACATTAAAAATGAACCAATGACATTTTGTAAAAGTTTCTGTGGATTTAACAATAATGGTTAATAAAATGCAGGTGCAAATGATATACTCCACCTCACCTTTTACTGTGGTTTTATGTTTTTTTACATAGGAAATATAATCATGGAAACATTTTCTTGCAGATTCTCTTGCTGCTGTATTTTGTTGAAGGAAGTGGGTATGAAAAGCTAGATTTTACTGAAGCTCAAATTGACTCTTGAAGAAACCCAGATTTTAAATATGGCTGTTATGTTGGTCATCATATCATTGACTCAGCATTTGTGGGTGGCTTTTTAAACTCATACCCATACCAAATGAGCACCGGATGATGTATGTTGTGGCCACCTGCTCTGTGGGTCTCTCTTACAGTACTCAGCTGACTAGCTTTATCTCCTCTCATCTATATATCATACTGTGATGTGTGTAGGGACTGGCATCAAAAAGGATTTCAGTTTCATATGGTTCCACGTATCATCTGGTGCATGGTAAGACAAAAACAGTTTAAAAGAGCATGATGTGAGATCCAACCTGTTGTGACCAGAGGAATGCAGTTCTGTTGCTTCTGAACTACAGACAGCTTTTTTTGTGTGTGTGTGTGAAACCTTGACCTCTACCAATTTCACTTCTCTTGTATTATACATTGACCTCTAATCCTTGTAGCTGTAAAGCTTCAAGGAAAAGAGAGCAAGACAGAAACAAAAACACATGACAACAGGGAACTGAGCAAAAAATAACAGGAGAAGTGTAGGATGTAAAGGCCTACAGAGGATCTCTCTCTCTCTCTCTCTCTCTCTCTCTCTCTCTCTCTCTCTCAGTCACACACACACACACACACACACACACACACACACAGTGGGCTCTACAGAAACACACACAGAGACAGTGGGCTCTAGAAATTGCTAATACTAATGATGAGTCTATAAAAGGCCGGATGACTGCCATAATCATCTTGTTATTCCTGTATGTGTGTGTTTGTGTGTGTGTGTGTGAATGTGAGAAAGAGAGATAGAGAGAGAGAGAGAGAGAGAGAAAATAAGGGTAGAAACATCTCACACTATGACTGGACTGTGTGTGGTCATGTGAAAATAAATGTAGGCGTTTGACACCTACCTGCTCCTTTACACTCTGTGACTTATCTTATTCAGTATTCATTAATATGTACAGTCATTCCTTGTATGGATTCTCATTGCTGTTTATTTATCAAAGCACATGGGTGCTTGAGCAAGCGTTCAAAACAGTAAATACCATTCTAATACACAATCAGTACATGCAAAGGCTTTGTCCTTGAGCTGTTTTAGGTTGGTATGGTAATGTAGAATATAGCATTGTCACCTCACCAGATCCCCCAGTTCAAAACTGAGCTTGGGTGACTGTCTGTGTGCAGTTTTTCAACTTATCACATTTCCAGGTGGGTTTCTCGAGGATGCCTGGTTTTCTCCTGTCTTCTAATACATGCATAGATAGAATGGCTATCCTAAATTGTGCAAACGTGTGACTGGTGTCCCATCCAGTATGTTCTTTTCTTGCACATTTTAGGCTCTGGATCCACCGTGAGCATGATCTGGATAAATTGCTCCCTTAAGAATAAACAAGCTACTTTATTTGTTAACTGTATAGACTTGACATTTGTTCAGATAATTTCTATCTTTTTTTTGACCAGAGAAAAATATTTCCCAGCTCCTACATCATGTATAAACCTTAATACAAAAGCCATAAGGATGGGCTGCTTACTCATATTTTACTTTTACTTTTTACTTTTAATTTTACTCATTACTTTTTAAAGATCTTTACGTTGTATTTTTGCAATGGAGGGTGCTGCTCCATTTCCTCAGCATGCTAATTGCATGCTAAAATCACTGTCATGCCTTCGACTTAACTCCCACTCTCCTTGTTTTGCCTTCATGTGTGCTGTAAATACATGTTCGCTGGAAGACTAAATCATAATTACAGTGTACAGTTTTGAACAATAGTTTTAAAGCTCTGGCGACAAGAAAGAAAAACAACGTTGTTTCTTTTCTACAGTACACAAACACACTAAATTCTAGTTGCTTGCCAAGTCGAGATTAATAAGTGCATATTCATAGCTCTTAACGGTGGTTTAGTGAAGATGCGAGTAACTTATCAATGCTTTGAGCTGCCTTTTGCACTCTGTCTTGCTGTGAATTAGTAATTAAAACAAGAAAAAAGAATATTCGAAGGAATTAATGAATATTAAATACACGTATAAATGCGAACACACAAAGAACTGAAGGAACACATGACTAGACTGCAAGCCACAGTATTCTTGCTGCTGACTATTCATTATGGATCTCCTGTGATGTCTGTGTGGTGGCCTGCTGAGTAACATTTCCATCTGAGGCAGTTACATTCTGTGACAAGAAAAAGTAAATGCCAAATCAACATCAGTTTGGCTTCATATTTATGTTTTTTTTTTTTTTTTACCTTTGATTTCTGTTCTGTGTCTGTTGTACTGACCTTCTTGTTCTTTTTCAGAAATGGCACAATATCAGAAAGACTATTCTTTTAATTGTTGTAAATCACTTTTAATTGATCTTTCAATTTTAAATAACAATAGACTCTGTAAAGCTTCAGACAAAAAAAGATTTTCTTTACTTGACCAGCATTGTTTTAATAAAATAATTGCTTTTGTACATCGAGTCATGTTACGTCAAATTGCACTGAATTGATAAAGGTGAAAGAGATTATGTTATACAGTATAGAAATCACAAAATATTTCTGTCAGTATCTGTCATTTACGGTGAATGCTCTCTGTTTCATTTGTAACGAAATGAAATTTTTTTTATCATTATATCATTTTATTATTATTATCGTATCATAACAATACTGTATATTTGACTGTGTTTTTTATTCTTTTATACTCATTCATTCATTAGGAAAAGTGACGTAATGTTGAGCTGAGCACTTAAGAATATTGACAAAGAACGAAACAGTAGCAGCTTAATGGTGTTAGAGTTTAAACTCTTAATCCCTGTCTTTTCCCCTGAGACATTCTTGTACTATGCAAACTTTCTGGTTGATGATGTATTCTTGATCCTGTGAGAAAAGTGTGTTGCACAGACATCACAGTGGAATGTGCAATGCTACAACAGTTACAATGATGTTTAACAGGAGATTTTTTGAAACTTCTCTCACACAGAAGTGGTAACAGTCAGCGCTTCTTTTCTCAATAACCATTTTCTAGTGAAACTCATTGTCAAATTAATGAGAAATCCAATGTAGAAGTAGTGGAGACAGCAAACGTCGGACTTCAAGCTCCAGAATGCAGTGTAGTAATATTAGAAACTTTCAGGGATTTATAGCTCAGACTCAGTTCAACTAGTATGTTGTGTATGAGTTGCTGGTTATTAGTATGAAGGATTTGGAAGCTTTGGAATATGTTTAGTCAGAGTGGAGGTGAGGAAATGAGGAATCTAGAGAAAAAATAAAGATACTGGCACCACTAACGGCAGGTCATAGTCCAATGTTTTGATTAAACTAACTGACAGTAAAAAGCACTAATCAACTCAGAATTTTAATATAAATTAATTTTTCTATGCCATTCAAGATCACATGCTTCATGTAACGATGGCAACTCAACCAAGGCAAAGAGTGCAAAGTTCTGAATTATTACTGCATACTGAGAGTTTTAAACCTGCTCATTTACATACCGACCTCATGCTTTAACTGAATTGAATTCCTGTAGAAGGTTTCAGATTCTCTTTCCTCTCTTTTTATTCTCAACTCTATTGTGTTCTGTTCTGTTCAGCTCCATATCTACTGCATCTATTTTTTATATTACCCACTTGAGCCTGGATGAATGACTCACACCAGACTGCCATTTCATCTTATTTTATGTTTTATTTTTTTCTTCTTTATTTTTTACTCCTCAGAATTCTTATACATGCCACAGTCGCTCTGTCATTCCCCAGTGCACACTGCTCCTCCCTGCCTGTTTTGTTGTGATGATGACGTGAGGAGCGTAGGTGTCCTAATATGTGGAATAATTGGTCAGGATATGTGCTTGCACCTGCCAAATCACTGAGCAACAAGCTCATGAACACACATAGCCTCTGGAGCTCTGCCTCATGCTTCTTGCCAAACTGGAGGGGAGGTTGTCAGCATTCTGGTGTGGCTTTGGGTGCTATTTTAATAAGGTTGTTTGTTTACATTTCTGCTCTTGAATCAGACAATACCAAACTTTGTTGGAGACCAAACTTAGTTCATCACATGTGGCAGGTGTTTCTCAGGCCAATAAAGTATAATATTCACACAATATTGCAATGCAGTCAGATTCCCAAGTGAAGTGCAGACAGGTTCTTAGGTCCCAGTTAATTTGCTTTTTTCATCGCACATTATATCACTGCTTGGATGCCTTCTTTAGTCACAGCCATTCATTCGTTCCTTCATTCATTCTGTGCATTCTTGCACAGGCTAGAAGTGTAAAGCAGTTGAAGATGAATCATTTCATAGGTGTGAGCAGAATTTCCTTGGCATATGAAATCACCCATTTTTTCTGTTTTTTATTCCCTACAAAGTTCTCAAAAACAAAAAACAAAAACCCCAGATTTCTTGATATGAATATGGAAATGTTGTAGTGTAAGAACCACATTTTCGTAGTAAAACATCTCGTATTCTAGACTGTCTGAATTTTTGAGTGCAGAAATCTGTCAGTTCGTAGGCTTGCATATATTTGTATAAAATGCCCACTAAAATAGAGAGGTAATGTACAGGTAATGTAATGTACAACAGGTAATGTAATAGTTTATTTTGGTGACTCCAAATATCCTAAACTTATGTATGCCACGACAGATAAGCAGTGGAAATCATCTAAGCATTGCCTTGACATATGATTCCTATACTGAAATGAAAACAGCAGAGGGTTAAGGACAGCATTCTTAATCTTTTGAACAGATTCCTTCGCAGATTGAATGGAGAAATGCTTCTTAGGACTGACCTAACTTAACACATAACAACTGTTTGGGGTCTTCACCTTAATTGCCTCCTTCCTTGCAACACAGCATGGGACCAGAACAGTAAAGAGATTTGGAGCTAACTTATGATGTAGCATCGTCTACATTATTATAACCTCTGCTCTGGTTTCTTCTTTTGTGGCCTTACTTTTTTCTTGTTCACCTGACTCTGGCTTCTCTCCTCATTTGGGCATGGCTTCTACATTGAGTGTTTTTTTTGTTAGGCAGGTAGAGAGAGATGGAGCGATTGTGTTAGTATTATGACGACAATAGCAATCAGGTTTCTCAGTATCTAATTAGGATTTTCCTGCTTGTCCTTATGCATTTTATATAATGTAACATGATATTTATATTGTTACCTAGCTCTAATCTTCACATATGACAAGTGTTTTTCAACCTAACATTGTCAATCTGAAGGACTGTGGGATTAAAAACATGGTTCCACAACCAAAGCTGGTACTCAGAGTAAGGGATTTGAGTAAGCACAATGTGTCCTATGCTTGGTTTTGGAGTTTTATTCTTTTTTTTTTTTTTTTAAAGGATTAGAGTTTCAATGTCGACACAGCAGGTGGGTCCATTTCTCCATCACCATAGTTACCACAGTCATTTAATACAGGCTTCCCTTCAGATGCCTCCTCCTACACATTTTATTACATTTTATACCCTCTCAGAATATTGTGGTGGAGCTATTTCACCAATCATGAATCTGCATATCTTCACATGGAGATTTTCTCCCCAGCAATACCTGGCCAATTTATAATCAGTTAACAATCACACTGTCAACCTGTTGATGACAAAACAGAATATTCTGTAACAGCAACATCTTCACCATTTTATTTTTCACTTCTTGGTCACATGATTTTTAAAAATGCATTTTCTAGTATTAGAAAAATCTTGATCAAATATGCATGCAGATGGAGAGGAAATTCCATGGTTACATATTAGCCTTGTGTCGTGCTCAGCGTATTTTGATCTGCATTGAGTCTTATTACAGTCACCTTTGTAATTATTGTCACCCGTCATGAAAATTAACACAGCATAAAACTGATTTTTTTTCATATATTAGAAATTAGTATTCTTGGTAGTACTTCACCATCTTTCACTGTTAATGTCTGATTACATCAAAAAGGGCATATTTGAAGGAAATCAAATTACAATATAATTAGGTCAGGAATAGTAAATATATTTCTATGCAGGTTTTGCAGTCCAAATACAAATTCAGTGAGACTGATATTTAAATGAATGCAGATATGTGTCTCATCTGCATGCACACATCTGTTTAGCCACAGAACTCCGAAACAGAAAGTCTAGTGTATTAGGTCCACACACACACACACACACACACACACACACACACACACACACACACACACACACACACACTTTCTCCTTTGGATTTCAACTTCCTAAGACAAGATTTCCCAGAAGACATTCATTTCATGTTAGATTTTTACCTTACTATCACAAAGGCAGTCATATTTTCTACTCATATTGTTAACCATGTGCGTATTACCTAAAGCTTGTGTTGTAACACTTAAAAGAGTAAAAGAAAGTAACACTTATTTCCTTTTTTCACCAAAGCAAATCTGTAACCATCTAAATCTGATGCCTATTAATTATTGACTGCCTTAATCTTGGCAGGTCTGTTGTTTATATCACAGCTCTGAAGTGAACGTCTGGAGAGAGTGTGTCATCTACTTGCTCAGCACAAGTGAAACACATATTCACATAGATAAATTGGACAGTGATTGTAGACAGAAAAATGTGTTGTGTTGTACAGAGACATTCTACAGTTTAACAAGTATGACCAAAACTACCAGCCCCAACGACTTAAATGCATTGGGAATTAGGTTTTTTTTACTTGTATGCATACCACGTTTGTCAGAAAATGTGCAAACAATGCAACAAATTCAGCATTGCTTGCTGAATTTGGCATTTTGTGATATGTTCTTAGAAAAGGCTTCTTTCATGCAGTGATTCCCAACAGCCTATTTTTATGAAGGGGGTGTTTAACACTTAATATTGAAACTTGATTATAAGAAGATTATAACTGCAAGGATAATCTAAATTGTGCAATTCTTAGGGTGCATTTTACGTTCTTTACCATCCTTTTATCTGTTCTATTGGAGACAAAACTCCTTGTTTCAATTTTATTTTGGCCCTAATTGTGCTTTTCTCATTTAACAGATCCACTCAGTTATTGGAAGGTTTATATTAAATTACTGGTTTAAAAAAAGCTGTATATTGTACATTGTAAAATAAATTGTCATTTATTTATGGTTTGGAATGAGCTACATTGAAAATGTAATGGTTATCATATATAGTGGAAAAATTGGTAAATATATGATGGAGATTATCCTTAGTGTATTGGTTTTTTTTGCTCCAGCTGGCACCATGACAACAAAGCCACTTGTAATATTTGGACCAATTTGTTTGCTTAACCAATTTTGATGCACAGTAAGTCTGTAACATGGCACACACACACACACACACACACACACACACACACAAACTTTATCCACTTTAATTAAATTCTAGTTTCTGGAAAAAAACAGAGTGGCATTTATTGCTATGGCAACAGTCTCATGCCACAGCTGACAGTTTCCAAACAGTTTCTCCTGTGTTTTCCTTCTCTGCATGCAATACGTATGACATTTAGAAATCCTTAACTCTTTAAAAGAGTTGATGTGATTTTTGAGGCTTGTTAGATGGACAAACAACAAAGCTAAACCCCCAAAATGCAGGTTTTCTGTGAACAGTTGCAGTTAGTATATTTAGTAGTAGAACTACACTAGTCACCCCAGTTAGAGACATAAATAACCGCAGATATAAAAAAATGGGGTGCCACTATTAAGACATGAATTTAATTACTTAGGAACCATTTTGCTCCACAGTTATTTGTATGCCACACACACTCTCAAGAGTTTTATATTCCCAGGTGCAAAAATCCAGAAATGTATTAAGATATAGAGTGTGACATCTACCGATATGTTTGAGTACTGCATATTCCCAACTGATATACAAACCCTTTCTGGGTAGTTTAATTTATACTGTCTTATAACTTATAATTTATACTGTCTTATAACTTAGAATTTATACTGTCTTATAACTTATAATGTTTTAGAGAGTCTCTCTGCTTCAGGATAGGGCACTAATTATAATCTCAGATTTGTGTGAAACCTGACCTTTTACTGATGCTAAAGGGGGAATTATGTAACAGAACTTTTTTCTGTCTGTGCTACTAAAATTCATAGCCACTGTGAATATCTAACAAAAATGATAGTTTATTACAGTGAGAGAAAACAGAGAAGAGAACAATCTTTGCTTATGTCTGTAAGCTGAAGGGTAATCATTTTAGTTTCAGCCCTTAACTGGGATAAATAGCTGAAGATAAATGAATGTGTGCCCTACATTATATAAAAGTGATAATAATAGAAGAGCAAGAGCACAAGTTCAACTACTATCTATATATATATCTATATATATATATATATATATATAATTACACATTATTACATTAGTCAGAGAGCTGTCTAAACGCCTCCAGTTATCTAAATGTTTATTAGTAAGAACTGGTGCTTTTCTTGAAATCCACGTGAAGAGGGACGTGACGTCAAACACATGTACGTGCGTTGCGAGGATATACTTGCGTGTGAGGTGGACAAAAGTACCCAGAGGGGCGGAGCTTCTACACCTAGCGTCAGTGATTGGCTGTTGGAAATGAATGCCTAGAAAGACACGCCCCCTTTATGGAGCATGGCGTTTTAGCACCCAGACTTCGGGTGAACTAGTTGATACTTTGAAGCTATTGTTTTCTTCTTATTCCTGTTTCACGTGAGTGCAGAGATAACAGGTTTGTGAGTGTATTTACTCGGTATAAGTTTGAAGGAGTGTCAGCAATGGTGTTGAAATCCGAAGCAGGAGTCGGTGAGTGAAATGATTCTGTTTATGACTCGGTTCATGTCTTAGATTTGATGTAGCTGTATTTTTCTACATGTCCCTGAACACGCAACAGGTCCATGTTGTTTTCTAACGTAAATGTGCTTGACCTTAATGAAGCTCGACAGCAATTGTTTTTAGCTAAACTTTTATTGATCTGAACGACCTTAGGCTGACCTCTGACCTCTGCTACAGATTTAATTATTATGATAAATTCTGTTTTATTATAAGAGCTTCAGCTTTACAATCACTGTGTTTAATAACGAGGTCATAGCAGTGAGCTTAATTTATTTATTTTATTTATTTATAAATGAATCGTAACAATTGTATTTTAGTTTTATGCTGTTTTGCTTGCCAAGTTTTCTGTTTGTTTGTTTGTTTATTTATTTATTTGTCTGCAACTTATTTCTATACGTTTTCAACAATGTTTCAATCTGTTGAATGAGTTTCCAGATTGTGTCAGATGGAAGAATATGTTGCAGTGCAATAACCCCAAAAAGGGGCTCTATAAATAAAGATCCTTCCTTATTTTTCCATCTGTATCAAGGAGAGTATTAAGACTCACTGGTTGGGCTGGTAGACACCATCACATTTATTGCACACACTTGTGCATTTGCTATTTTTAGTTTTGCACTCGAGTCTTTCTAACTAATCCACAGGCATTCTGCTGAAAGGGTTGCCATGGTGCGTCAGAGAAAGAGCGAAAGCACTTCCCAATTTTCCTTCCCCCAGTATGAAGACTGGGGGATTCAAAAATATCTTACAAATGTAGTCTAATGTGTGAAGAACATGAATGATGAACAGTTAAGTTTAAAGTTTTATTGCTTTTGTGGTTCTTCTGGTAATCTGGAACAGAAAAGAAAATGTGGTTTGGTGATTCACTCTTGGTTGCCATCACACATGGTGTAAACAAATGCTTCTACTTTTAGTCTTTTTCCACTTTTTCTCTATCACCATCCTTCTTTTAGTGATGTGTACTGTTAGTATGTTGAGAACGAAGCTGTTCGGTGCAATATCACATAAATTGTGTACCTTTCTCCTGTCAGCAGATGGACTATTGACTAAAAGATTGCCAGAAGACAGGCAAGACGATGGTGAATAAACAGTATTCTGAACACTATACTTGTACAAATTACAGTATGTCTGAAATATTTGCCTACTGTATACTCAACAATATAGAGTTCAGTATCAGTAATGTTTTTGGTGTTCTATGAAATACAGTGTAATCAAATTTAGACCAGCTGATGGTTACATTAATTTAGGCTGTACAAGCAGTTTGCTGTCACTTGTTTCTATGAGCAGTTGTCACCGTGAAGGAGAATAAAATCCATCTGGCAAACAAACTTTTACTTGAGTGGAAGATGACATGGTACATTTAAAAAGGGTTTCATCTCCAGCATCGGTTCATTTTATTCCCATCTGCTTTAAATTCACTTTGTGGTTAACTTTGACAATGCTAAGCTACTAATATCAGAAAATTAGATTGAATGAGGGTTTGAGTGCATCTTTATGGAGGAAATTTTTATTATTGTTATGATGTTGCAAGGCAATTCTTCTGTTCTTTGTTCAACATATAATCTCTCGCTCATACACAACAAATTAGTTAGTTAGCTGTTCACCAGATTACATTTTCCTGAAACCTAATTTTGCTCCTGATGCTGGCTTATGCGTACTAAACCAGTTACTATGACACAGTTTGTTTTTATTTCATGTTTTTTTTTTTTTTTTTTTTGGTCACCCAAGTGAATGTGGCATGTTTTTCACTGGATGCTATTTATTAGATAATGTATAAACAAATTTGTTCAATGTCATTGTAATTTAAATTGTACCCTACAACTATATTAGTAGAGGAAATAACAAATTAAGTTACATAAGATTCATTGTGCAGCATAATACATAGCAGAATCGTATTCAGTTTTCAAAATGACTTGTTGAACATTGATTAAATAGTTATTTTTATTGCAAACCAGTTAAAAAAAAAATCATGAATGCAATATATATGAATGCATAACATTATATGGTAATGTTATGCATTTTGTTAATAATGTGCACTGATTTCTAGCATAGGGTCAGAGCACAAACACTGTACAGATTGTACGTCTGATGCTGTCTGTTTGTATTTCCACTCATAAAGAGTGAATTGGATTGGAGGACATCTTGAAAGCAAATACATCTACAAAGGACAGGATTGTTTGCGCTCTATGTTACTAAAACATGAGATAAAAACAAATCTGAAATGGATCCACCCTATCTATGCAACTCCTGTACTGCTGTGTTTCCTTCCTTTCTTGTTTTCTCCTGTCTGCCTCACAATGTGCAGCTTCTCTTATTTCAGCTGTCCCTCCCTAAAACATTTCACAGTTAGTATACAGCATTACCACTAGGCGGAGCTGAGCATACTTCCATCTGTGTGTTTCTTCTGGATGAGAGGAGGGAGGAGACTACAGGAGGATTTATCCCGATGAGTGGTTTTAAAGATAGTACAGAGAGTAAAGAGACCAGCTGTAGTAAAGCTTTATTGCCTGCAGTGCCAACGTCCTGTACTCTTTTCCAGCATCTACTTCCCATCATCTTCTCCCTCTGGGATTGTGGCAGCGATCTGTTCTTCTAGCATCATCTTCTAAGAGACTGAATGGCTCACTAGGGATTACTCAGACACTGGGAGGTCCTGGTTGTGTTAATAGGATGCTAATCCTGATCCTCAGATCTGAGTGGAAAGGCTGATTGGATCAAAGCTTACTATAAAGAAATAAAGTAAGTGTTTATGGCAGTCCTCACTCTAAGCAGAAGGACTTATTTAGGTGACCATTCAGGGTGGACAATATTTAGTGAAGAATTGAAGACATTTTACAGTTTAAAGTGTTTTATTCACTTATAGCCAATCACATATATGCACTTTTTCCTCCTAGTGTATTTACATAAATGTTAGCATTACTTCAGGCCTTGGGCTCAATCCCAAGTACATTTTGTGCTTTGATAAGGCTCTTTTCAGTTGTGATTTGTTGGTTTATTTCTACTGTTTGCTGGCTTTTCTCTTATCAGTGTATATGCAGGGAAACTGGCTTCTCTGTCCTGTGTTAGACAACAGCAGGTTGTTTGCAAGTTTGGTTTTCACTACAATCAGTGAAGTTGTTGGAACAGTGTGAACTTTAACCACTTGTTCATTTCCACACAGCACAGTTCTGACTAGGTCATTGTTGGAATCTAAAATATATTTGTCTTGTAACTATAACAATTCAATTCTAACATAATTAACCATTTTTTAAAAATATAAATATATATTCTGTTTGGTATATTGACTTATACTATGTTGAATTAGTAACATGCATCTTGTAGTCCTCATATACATTATATTTTGTATATATTTGTAAAGAATAGACTAAACATGAATCTTTGGTCATTATGGCAACGTAAAAAATCTGCTTTAGTTTGTTTTTGTGATTATAGAGCAAATAGGCCAAAGCCAGCTCTTGCCATCACTGCATGCTTTTATTACATTAACATGATACATTTCTCAGTGAGAATATAATCTTCTATATTTATTTTAGTCATGTCTCACTGGCCAAGCTCGGATCACAAACACTTGCACTTGTCCATAATCCTTAGAACCATAATCCTTAATCACAGCAAGTTAAAACTGTGGTAGCATATTGGTGATAGTTTAGGACTATGGCTGTACAATTCACTGCTGTACTTTTGCTATATATTGAATACATTTGGACTTGAGATCAAAAGATAAATGAGACAAGGGATCAAAGTTTTAGCCTAATTTTCTTCCTGATATGTACATCTAAATTTGTTAAACTTGGAAAATAGCACCTTTTTTGTATGAACTCACCCATTTTCCAGTTGATCAGAAACACAGGAACATGTGACTGACAGTGTTTGTTTTGTTCAGTGCCATATTAGTTTGATTGTTTAAACAATAAATACATCAGAATGTCTACTTAGTTTGAGCCCTGGTTTTCACCTGTGAAGAAATCATTTGCTGTTGTAAAAAGGATAAACCAGCAGGAAGACCAGAGAGCTGTCTATGGGAGCCATTTGAAATGAGAAATAATGTACTGGTGTAATTAAAAAACAGATATCAAACAGGTCAGTTAAGGAAAACTGCAGCAGTTGATGACTGAAAAATTGTTGGAGTTTTGATTTAAAAAGAAAAAGAACCACCACCAAACTTCATGGTGTGAAAGTGTGATCCATGGTTTGATGAAGATTTCAAAGAAATGTACAGGCCATACTTCAAGATGTAAACCACTCATCATCATAAGGCCAGTTTGGTATTTACAAAGAAATGCAAATGTTCTGGAACCAAGGTTAAGTTCTTTCAAATGGAACGAAAGGCCCAAATTTGGAGGAAGGAAGGGTCTTCTTGTGATCTAAAACATACAAACTCATTGTTCAAGCATGGTGGAGGTAGTGTCATGGCTTCTTGGGCCTGTGTGACTGATTCTGGAACAGGTTCACTAATCATTATTGATTACAAAACTCATGATGGTAGCAGCAGAATGAAGACAGAAGTCAACAGAAACTAATTTACATAGAAGTGCCTCCATTCTAATTGGGAAGAACATTATCCCCCAGCAAAACAATGACCCAAAACGCACTGCCACTGCAACAAGGAGGAAGGTTTTTGAGTGCCCAAGTCAATCCTTGTCTCATGTAATATATGTCTAAAATGTATAGCAAAATAAAGAGTTGGTCTTCTTGTTGTGGACTGTATTTTATATAGGGGTTGCCAGTGAATACAATTAAGATGCATTTAAAATAAAAGTAAATACAAAAAAGTAAATCATTAGAAGTGTTTTGTATCTGTGTTGCATCGTAATAACGATTCAACAATGCTTGTATTTATGAAATAGTGATATTGTGTGTTAATATGCAGATTAGCTGTTTGTGTTACATTTAAAAAATGTTGCTGCAGCAAAAAATATGATTTTTGCTCCGTTCTAAATTCATAAATGACAAAAAGCTAAAGTTCCTGTACCATGATTGGGTGGATGCTGCTACACCATTTCTCCACCTAAAAATGTTTTTCCGCTTTACATAAAGTAGAGGCGAATATATTGGTTATAAAAATCTGTTGAGCACATAATAAGGCATTTATTTATAAATAAGGAGTTTAATGTGTGGTATTTTTTGGTATACAATGCAGACTAAGTGGGGTATTTTTTTTCTCCTGTGATCCACAATCAAGGTATTTACTTTTCTGTTATAGATGTGGAAATGACCTGCTTCTAAATCTCTTCCTGGTAGCACTCATACTGCATTCAGCACACTGTGGCTTCACACTCTCACACACACACACAACACATTCTGTCGATTATCTGGTGCAGTACAGTATATGTGTGGGAATAGGGCCTAGAGTAATTTAATTTTGGCTAGAATTTGGGTTTGCGTTTAATAAATGGAAGTTAAAAAATGTAAAAGTTTGAATTAAAAATCTCACAGTTTCTAATATTTTAAATATTTGCAGCAGAACACCAGTTGATCTGGTAGTCTATTTCACAGTCAATCACACTCACAAACAGGCTGATATGTGACATTCAGCTACAGTTGGTGTTGCTTTAATGGGGACATGGTGTTCTATGCCCAGGCAAAGTTGATCTTCCACCATGCCCACACTTCAGGGAGTGATAGTTTAGTGTAATTGCATAAATAAATGTTTTAAGTTGTATTTTATTGTGTGCTTTATGTCTAAAGCATTTTTCATGCCATTTTAGCTTCTAAATGTTTTGTGTGATCAGATGCAGACTGTCCAGTGAGCATGTGCATTCTGTCTGAAGTTTAAAGTGCCTTATTCTTCTTTTATCATTTCTGATTCTGTTCTGCCTGACAGTGTAATGATGCTTTGATGACTGTTCAGATAAGCTCACAATGAAAAGGCCTCATTAACACTACAGTAACCAAGCTCATCCAACAGCTGAGACTGTGCCTTCAAAAACAACACAAGCTTGTGGTAGATAAGGTTCTTAAAGTATAATTTTGTATATTTATAGGGCTCAAAAAGGTTAAAACAGAATAAAACAGTGTAGAATCACTGAGATCATCAGCTCTGTCATGATAATCAGTTGTTATTGTACAATAAGCAAACATCTTTGCTATGAAACTTTGTGCTCCATATACATATACAACCAAGAACCATCTACTTCACTTTTCACAGAAATCTTCTGGGGCAGAACACAGTCAGACTTAATAAGAAGACTTTATTTTCACACATATGCATCACATCACAGGGATTTTTGTTTCGTAAATCCAAGCATGTTAAGAAGCTGGGTTCATAGCACAGGGTCAGCCATTTTACCAAACCCCTGGAGCAGAGACGGTTAAGGGCCTTATTCAAGGGACTAACAGTGGTAGCTTTGCGGTGCTGTGGCTTGAACCCCTGACCTGATCAATTGGGGGTGGGTTGGGTGGTATGTGAGTTTTTCTGGTTATTTCTTCACTGGCTTGTAAGGCAATTTTAGTAAAGGTGTTACCATAGTGATTAGCACTAAGTCGTGTAGAAATGTGCTTGTGTGACTAGTAAATTGGTATTTGGTTAAGGTGGGGGTGGGGCAAAAACGCTGACTCAGGAATTTTTAATGATGAATTGTGAATGAAGTCGACACGCATGGATAACTACGGAAGCGTATTGCATTCACTTGAGTAAAAAAAATCTACTGTTTTTCTGAATTAACAACATAATTATCTCAGAATTATGAGAATTTTTCAGGGAAAAAACATTTTTGCTCTGTTTTTCTGAATTAACGACTTAATATGGATTGCATGGAAGTAAACATGTCCCGCCTTTCAAGTTTAATCAGTTGAACCGATATGGTATGCTTCATGGATATAAGATGCATTCAGGCTGGCTATGTGGTGACACAAGAGACAATCAGGCAATTGTTGAAAATACTGGATCTCCATGGAGTGCAACTGAGGCGCCGGAATCGTCTTTGGCGACGTTTGTATCATAATCCAGGCCCGAACTTTTTATGGCATGTTGATTCATATGATAAACTCAAACCATATGGGATCTGCATCAATGGTGCAATCGACGGGTTTTCACGAATGGTGATACGGCTACCGTGAAGCATACCATATCGGTTCAACTGATCCTAGAGACACACAGCAACGTCAAGCAGATCAGAATGTTCTTTTCGTCTGAACAGGCGCAAAGTCTTGAGGTGTCTGCGCAAAGTTGATGCACTAATAACAATACCATTTATATTACTTAAAGACAGCAGTATCTCCCAATGTCTCAAACCCAAAGTAAAATAAAACCGGATTAAACTTGAAAGGCGGGACATGTTTACTTCCATGCAATCCACATTAAGTCGTTAATTCAGAAAAACAGCAAAAAAAAATTTTTCCTGAAAAATTATCTCATAATTCTGAGATAATTAAGTCGTTAATTCAGAAAAACAGAGTAGATTTTTTTTTTTATTCAAGTGAATTCAATACGCTTCCGTAGATAACAGTCTTAGACTCCATTTCTTTTTGTCCTGAGTGGGGGGTGTGGGGGCAGGGGGCCAAAAACTCTTGTTGCCCAGTCCATCTGAGCTGTCATGATTTACCTGAATTTGCATTCATGGTTCATGCATGCATTCATTCATTTGCATTCAATATGAAGCACCATATTTAAGCAATATCATTATAATAAAATTTGCAGTTATATGAATAAGGTCATAAGGAGCATCATAGGTAATTACAACTACGCAGATTATATCCACACAATTGCATTCATACAACATCTCTGTAATCAACAAATTAATATTGATTAACTGACAGTTTGGATACAAAATGGGCATAGGTTTTGCTTATTTATGTTTTGTTAGTTATATTATTGAAAACTGTATTATTACATGTCTGATGCTGAGGTCAGTCTACTGTGTTAACGGATTTGAAATGTGTAAGTAGGTCATTGTGGTTGACATAAATAAGAACAGCAAGACATTTTTATTTAACTTTTTTGCATTGCATAAATAAGGCCCAGAAATTGAATTGTTTCTATTCAGATTAGGAATTCTTCTTGTATTTTTGTATTCCAGTATCACTGCATGTCTCTCATTTCGTATAGATTACCTGAGAAAAAAGACCACTAGTGGAAAAGCTACCACTGTTGTAGATGGTGAATGTCTGAGCTGAGCCCCAGGAAGATTACATATTTATATCTAGCTTACCTTAAGTTACATCTACATCCGCCGCCTAAAGAATATTCATTCTTTTAACAGAAGTTTGAGTGTTTTATTTGTGCGTCTGTGTACATTTAACATTTCTGCCCACATTTTAAAATTCAAGCACAGAGCCATCTAAACAGTTTATTTGGTTACAAATATAATTATCTCGTATTCAACACCCTCATAATTCTCTTTTTCCTTCACCCAGTGCCAGATGACCTGACGCCAGAGGAGAAGCAGGAGCTGGAGAATATACGGCGCCGAAAGCAGGAGCTGCTTGAGGACATCCAGGTGAGGATTCTCTTTACCTGTTTTAAAGTATTTTCTGCAACATGAAGCTTTAAGTACGCTGAGAGAAGGAGTAGACTCTTCTGATCTTATTTGCACTTGTGACCTCTCTCCTAGTAGCCCACTCTTCCCTTGCATTTGGGAAGGATCCATAGAGATATGGATATGGATCTTTTCTCAGCTCCAGTGGCCACATTTACATCTTATTTTGCAGCTGGTGTTGCTAATTAAAATACTTTTCTTATTTTTATTACATGTAAGCAGTAAGTACTAACCTAGCTTGGGACTAAGTCTTGTTCATTCTAGACATAAACGCTCCTGTTACAAATCTTTGCTTTGTATTAAAGAGATTTAGCTTTTGCTTTGTATTAAAATGCCAGATGCCAGTTCAGATTTTCTGAGTTAATATCACAAGTTCCGCAAGTGTGTACTTTTTGCAAACGAAAACCTGTGGCACTTCCAGGTTAAAGTGGGTGGAACACATCCATCACTCAGAAAATGACAGTATGAGCTGAGATCTTGAGAGGAACATGTATGGAGGAGATGGTGTTGCAAATTCAGTTACTCACATTATCCTCACATTACCCTCTACCAATGCTGATCATTAATCCTTCTCCTGCTTAGATTATTTCGCTTGATCAGTTGTGGAAAATGTTAATAGAATGTTTGCATATATTTTAAATTCAGCTTGCATGAACATTATTTAATTGCCACTTTGCACTGAAATTTATTCTTCCATACACAAGCTGAATAGGAAAGTGACATCCCTGACCATAAATATTATTAAACCTGGATTCTGGAATTCAGAATGAATGTTCATAATTCTTCAACGCATTTATTAATTGGAAACACTTTCTGCTTTAAGATTGCTTTGTTTTTCACCACATATAGTCAACTCTGACCTTTAAGCTGTTGCTTGCACTTTCCCTTTTTTTATCTCCTTTTTTAAACTGTTGCCACAATATTGCCTTTATGCAACTACACATTTCTGTCTTCCTGGCATCAATTGTATTTATTGCAAATGTTTTAGCTGATAGAGTTTTAAAGATCGTGTAGTTTTTAAGAGTTGTCAGGGAAACGTATCACATGAAAGTCTTGTGATGAGCTATATATGGTTAGATTATTTCTCAGTACTGTCAGTGATGATATTGTTCAGTGTAACACTGCTAGCTTTGTGTATGTTGATCTGACATTTAAATGGTTTATTGTGAAGTAAAAACATTTATCAATGGGGTTAGGTCAGACCTTCAGGCTGATCGTTTACAGACTAAAGTTAGAACTTTACATGGTCTTAACTGGAAAGCCTTGTGATGTGATTTTGTTTGGCCGGGTCATGCGAAGTCATGGGAACGTCACCTTCACATGAAGTACGCTGCATTTACTGCAGCAAAGTATTAGAGTTATGTGTATTAGAGTTAATGGCAATATAGATCATTATGTATCGTCCTAGCTAATGAATCATGCTAGCAATGCGGTTTTTGTCCTTAATATTGAATATACTTAAATGTACAGCCTTTTTTTCCTGTATTAGTTCATTAATCATAAAGACAGGACTCCTATTTACAGTATGCTCATATGAAGGTTCTTTCTTTCCCTGCCACTCATTAGAGATCTAAATCTACATCTGGATTTCTGTAAAGCTGCTTTCTGACAGCTTGTTAACAAAAGCGCTACACAAATAAAATGTAATGTGTTTCTTGTACGTTGTTTTCTTGGGAAGACAGAGCAGAGGACTTGACCCAGTTTATCTCTGTGGCATTCAACATATCTTTGGGATAGTAAGACAAGCTGAAGGGTGAGCAATAGAGAAGGAAAATGGTAGCATAAAGTTGTGAAGACAGATGGACAAATGCAAATAGACTGCTCATTGTTGCCATTCTTCTACACTCATCGCCTAGCAACTCTGACACAATGCATTGTTAACCTGCTCTTTTTTTTGTTCCGTCTCAGCAATGTTAGTCCTTTCCTTCAGCAATTATGTCTGCTTATCTTCTTCTACCAGAGCAAAACACTGAAACGTTCAGCTTGGTCAGCTGCCCCTGTATAATTGATCACTGATTCTCCTTGAAGCAGAGAGTGATGTTGATGAGGCCTGCATCATTTTCCCCCTGACTTGCAAGCTTGTTTGTATCTTTTTAATTTTTTTTATTTCTTATTTGACTTCTTCCACAGTGTCATATGTGACCTTTGAAAGACACACAGACACACACTAACATTTGCCAATGCACTTTCCCCTCCTTCTTTGTGTGTGTGTGTTGCTGGTTATTTATCTGTCTGATCTGCTGGAAGGTGATGAATTGCTAATGCAGTACAGTTATATGATGGTGGCTACAAACAAATGGCTGCAATCTCCTAAACCTACACAAGTGCACATTCAGGTGATATTTCCTTGTGTTTGTTAGTGGGTGTCCTGAAACCCTGGGGTTTTGTGGATGACTTACAGATGGAGGGGGAGCAACATAACTCTGAGGCCTTTGCCCTTCCCAGCAGCTACTGTATCACCAACTACTCATTAGAGATGAAAGCATTACTCAGGATTACATTTCTCATTTGTACATTCTTTCTCATGCACCTCATTTTTTTTCAGTCCTTTATGTCTCTCACTAGCCTACTTGTTCATGCCATTCATATCTCATGCTTGGGGCAGACTAAAGCCCATATGCTGAAATGTCTGAATAATAATGAAGTCATGGTCGCAGTAGATTGATACCTTTCCAGCCTTCATTTTTAAATATAAGAACATGAGCTTGACTTCCATGTTTGTCATCACTTGCTTCGTTCTCTCCTTTCTCTTCTCTCACTTTTAGAGACTCAAGGATGAGATAGCAGAGGTGACGAATGAGATTGAGAACCTGGGGTCCACTGAAGAAAGGTGTGTGTGCGCGTGTGCGTCTTTCCCTAAAACACTGGGCATGATAGACATTTAAGTAATAGATCAAAGAGCAAGACGAGATCAACGAGATTAAATATACTCTGTACTTCATTTTGTAACTTTAGCCATGTGATATGAACATGCATAGATACATTGCAGGTTATAATGGCTCCTCAGGTCAGTGAGCTACAAGTGAACTATGATCCCAAAGGATTTAGTGAATGTTGAAGCACTAGACTTCATCATAAAGTTTGCTGTTAGGTTTGGAGATTGTTGGCTAATGTCCAGTTCATGAGACTTTGTTATATTTGCTTGCTCATTCCGTAGGTTGTTTGTTGAAACATTGTAGGGCCAATGTGTCCAAAATTGAAGACATTTTGTGACATTTTTGTAATAACCAATGATTTAAAAAGCATTCTTATTTTTTATTTTTACAGTAGTGTTTTTTTTTTCCTTTTTTTTTTTTTTTTAAATTTGCACTTACTTGGAGTTTGACACAGAATTTTAATAGTGAAATTGTGATTCTCAAGGAACTGAATTTTGCTGAATCCCCCTTATGCTTCTGGCTTCTGTTCTTATTTCTCCTTTGCCTTTCCTTTTTCTTTATTAAGTGTCATCTTCTAGTAATATAGTAGCTGATGCATTGAGGATGAAAACCTCTCTTAATTTATAACGCAGTGCCCTCTGCGCAGTGGGAATTCTCCCAATCTGCTAATGCACTGAGATCCTGAGGTTATTAATGATGCCATTAGGATGCTGTTACATGCATAGTGTGTTAAGAAGCTGCATTCTTTAACAGGCTCATATTACCATGCCTCTCTGGTCTTTTATTTTCTTAAAATCAACAGAATGCATCACTGATTCAGCTTGGATGATTTTTATTTTCACAGGAAAAATATGCAAAGGAATAAACAGGTGGCCATGGGCCGAAAGAAATTCAACATGGATCCCAAAAAGGTATACAGTGTGTCTGTGTTTTTATTGACTTCTATTTATTGTATTTACCTTGGACTCTGTGATGGTCTTTTTGCATTTAATTGCCTTTCCATATGTATAGTTAGTATAATTAGCACTTGTATTTTAAAACATGTACATTTTTGTTTGCATCTGTATTTCTTCAACTTTTTATCCTCTATTTTATTATTACATCATTCAAATATTTGTTCAGACTACATACACATACACAATTGAAATAGAGGAGAAAAATATCCTAATAACGTAACATAATATCCTGAAATCACATTTGTTAAGTATTGCATTAATAGAGTGTTAGGGCTGTTGTACCCCCCATCAGGACACATGGAAAGTTGACTTTGCTGTTTATTCCCAGGGGATCCAGTTCCTCATAGAGAACGACCTGCTGAAGAATACCTGTGAGGATATCGCTCAGTTCCTCTATAAGGGTGAGGGCCTCAACAAGACGGCCATTGGAGATTATCTAGGTGAAAGGTGAGAATGACACGTTTTCTCGACTGAATTGATGTGGTTGTGTAATACAGAACTGCTGTCAGTCTCCCACTGTTGAGACTTATTTTCAGGCTTTCAGCTTAATTAGTCCTCTTTAATGCCATAGCCTTAGAACCATTTCTGTAATTCTGTAATTCTTAATGATGTCCACACACCTCTGCACTGTTATAGCCTTTATATTTATTCACTGTGTGCCTTTATATTTATTCACTGTACTCCTGTATGTCCACACATCTCTGCACTGTTATAGCCTTTATATTTATTCACTGTGTGCCTTTATATTTATTCACTATACTCCTGTATGTCCACACATCTCTGCACTGTTATAGCCTTTATATTTATTCACTGTATATGCTTTTATATATACCACTTGCTGTAAATATGCTAGATATTTATCTGCACTTTTGCAGGACTGCTACATTTTGCATTCTGGTAGATGCCAAACTGCATTTTGTTGCTGTGTACCTGTACAATGCAATGACAATAAAGTTGTTTCTCTCTATCTATCCATCTATCTATCTGCTCCTTGATATCGTAAAGTTAAAATTATTTAAGTAAAATCTTCTTGAAAGTAATTAACATCTATTATTGGAGTAATCTTTTAAATCATGTCCTTCATCCTATTGCTTCCAGAGATGAATTCAATATTAAGATTCTTCATGCTTTTGTGGAGCTTCATGAATTTACGGATCTCAACCTGGTCCAAGCACTCCGGTAAAGTAGGAAAACCTAGGGATGATGATCATACACAATGCCATTTTTGTTGCTTTGCTATTGTAATAATCTTGTTTTTTTCTATTTTCTGTCATTGTACCATGAAGACAATTCTTGTGGAGTTTCCGGTTACCTGGTGAAGCCCAGAAGATAGACCGCATGATGGAGGCTTTTGCACAGCGTTACTGTCAGTGCAACACAGGTGTCTTTCAGTCCACAGGCAAGTCTATGCTTGTTTCATTGCAATGCTAATATTTAATTCTGCAAAAGCTAATTTGACCTTTTCCTGCCTACTCACAGTTACTCATCCATGATCTTTTGGCTAATCTTCTTAGTGAGACTGAAGTGCTTACATATCTAAAAAAATAAAAATAAAGATTGCTTTTTTTTTTCTCTGCAGATACTTGCTATGTTCTTTCATTTGCCGTCATCATGTTGAATACAAGCCTACACAACCCTAATGTAAAGGACAAGCCTTCAGCTGAGCGCTTCATAGCCATGAACAGAGGCATCAATGATGGGGGAGACCTACCAGAGGACTTGCTCAGGGTCAGATTTCATGGTTTATGTGTCACACAGAGTGTGTGCATGTGCGTGCGTGCGTGTGTGTGTGTGTTAGTACAATTATGTTAAGGCTTCTTTAATGCATGTCCATATCTACAGAACCTTTATGAAAGCATCAAGAATGAGCCCTTTAAGATACCAGAAGACGATGGCAATGACCTAACACACACATTCTTTAATCCAGACCGTGAGGGCTGGTTGCTGAAATTGGGTGAGTGGCATATTTTACTCTTTTTTTTTTTTTTTTTCACATTTCTTTTAATAAGGTTGTTGTTTTACATGTGTTAAATTAAATGTTCTATAAATCCACACTGATGTTTTATTCTTATTTTACAACATGACACAATCATGCCAACACTGTACATGGTAGTGTCAGATGAGCCTTTGTCTCCTACAAAGTGATGACACACGATATATGTAGAAGTCAATAAAATAATAACATTACTGAATATGAACATTAATGTCCTAAAGGACCGTAGGCATTTGGCTAGTTATTTCTGTTTGTTTAGGTTGCCATCTGGTGGAGAGTTATAGAAGTGAAAATATTGTAATTGCAGTGATTTTAATACTTTTTTTGGTTATTTTTTGTGATTTTTATTACACTTTTTCTTTTTTCCACTTTATTCTATTTTCATGTTCACTTTCTACAGGAGGTATGTACACCGGTTCTTCCCATTAGCCAATATGCTGTGCTTCTGGGTGCTTTATGTGGTGTGCTTTGCTCTCATTATTTACTTTTTGGTCCATTAGATTTTTTTTTAAACCGATATTTCATTGGAAAAATGAAATGGTTTTATGTTTCTTATTAGTTTCATAATGCTGAGCTATGCTGGAATGTGGCATTTCCTGCACATTGCTACATTGCTTGCAATGTGTGAAGCCCCATAATGCTACTGCGTGAACTTGGAGTTTAGCCATAAGCCTTTAATCCTGGATGCTGCAGGTTTCTTTATTCTTTGCTCATGATTGCAATTTCTGTAACATAATGAAAGCTTAATCGTGCGCATCAGAGAGGTTTTATCAAAGGTTGCCTTACATGTTCTGCAGTTTATTTTGTTTAGTTGCCACAGATCTGCATAAAGGCATAAAGGCAGATCTGGCTTTGATTCTTCCAAATTAACACAGTTCTGCTGAGAACCAGAAACACTTATTTTTTGTTTAGAGTATAATACTTATTATTGTTTCCTTCTAAGGAAAGCTCCATGCTTGGATTCTGCTATATATAACTACATTACCACATAATACTTAAAAATCCATTTTAAGACATTTTAAACATGCGAAAGACATTAAGATAAAGCAAAGTAAGAAAACCTCCTTGTGTTGTGATGGACATATAGCTGGTATCTTACTTTATAATTTATTAGAGTCCTCTCTGCATTTCTTTTGTCATTTACATTTGATTACTTACTTTTTATCCATTTTGTGGGATTCTTTTACATTTTGGTAACGAGTAAACCCATTACTTGCCTATGCACTAATGTAACTTAACCATGCACATGTCTGCCCGCTGCAGTGCTCCAAACCTCATCCTGCTTTATTTCTTTTTTGCCGTCGTCTCGTCCGCTCTCTTGGCTGTTAACCCAGTTCTCACTATCAGCATTCGGTTATACATTTTTTCACTGGGCTGTCTTTCCATTTTACAGGGGGACGGGTCAAAACATGGAAAAGAAGGTGGTTTATCTTGACAGATAACTGCCTTTATTACTTTGAATACACAACTGTAAGTAACCCATAATTTGGGGGTTCATTTGTGTTTGATATGTTCAATTTGTAAAATCTTCTTTGGTGAGCAACCAATTATATGGCCATGCACTAATGAAACATAACCATGCAGATGGTTGAGCATGTTTTATTTCTGAATCATTATTAACTTTGTTTAGGATAAAGAGCCAAGAGGGATTATACCCCTGGAAAATCTGAGCATCAGAGAAGTGGAGGATTCAAAGAAACCAGTATGTTCTCCTTTTCTTCACTATATTTCTATACATGGTATAATGTGTCTGTATGCATGCATGCACATTAATTGTTTCAATAACTGTCTTCACAGAACTGCTTTGAGCTCTTCATCCCAGACAATAAGGATCAAGTGATCAAGGCCTGCAAGACTGAGGCAGATGGTCGAGTGGTCGAGGGAAACCACACATTCTACAGAATCTCAGCCCCAACCATTGAAGAAAAAGAGGAATGGATCAGCAGTATTAAGTTAGTGGTCATCCAAGTTCATTGATTATATGCACACTATATAATACATATATTTGTATGTATTGTATGTATGGACAGGTTGATGGCTAATTTTGCTGGTACCTGTGACCAGTGACAATAAAGGGCTACTACTACATATAATGTAACTTTGGATTTAATGGAAAAGGAGGGTGTAGGCATAATTAGAATACATTTATTTATGTGATTTAGTGATTTAAGCATGTGAGATTAAGTATTATTATTAGTATTAAGTGTACAAAAGTGCCAAAGTATTGTAACAGAATTTTTTCTCCTGTCTCCAGAGCTGCCATCAGCAGGGACCCCTTCTATGAAATGCTTGCAGCCAGGAAGAAGAAGGTGTCCTCTATAAAGAGGCAGTAGATTTTCCTGATTCCTGAAGGCTAAGTGAAGGACACCCAAGAAAGAAATGACCTGTGATTTTGCAAGTGGACAAATGAAACCTAGAAGCCATAACTGTGGACTGGACCAGTCCTACTCAGGAATGCTCTGGTGTTTTCATGTGGAAATGGTTAACTTCACTGGGAGTTTTGTGAGCCTTGTGTGACACTGCTTTTGACTTTGATTTACTTTATTATGCTTTTTGAATAAACATGCATACATACTCATTCAGGGATTTGTATGTATTGAAGGATTATAGCATTGGACAGAGGCTCTTAAACTGCAAATGTTACAAAATAATGTGTAAATTTATTATGTATAGCCTGTGTCACTCTATGAACATTTTAAATCAGCAGGTCTGACTCTACAAGGCAACTGATGTAAAAGCTGCTGACAAATATGTATTTCAGATTTTGTTTTTATTTGTTTGATACATGTACAGACAGCAGGATAAGTATATTATCTGCACGTTCTCCTGAATATTTCATAAGCTGTGTTTCTTGATCAGCTTCCATAATGACATTCATGTGGCTTTTTACATGTTTGTAATAATTTTCTTTGTATTGTCTGCTGTTATATTTTGTCTGCTTCTTGAAATGAAGATATTTGCATGTCTCATTTCCAAAGCTATTTTTATATGCCTTAATGACTGAAGCAGTGGATTGTTTTTATACTGATTTGTTCAGTCTTTTGTTCATAACAATGAAAGTGGCCTTACATCCTGTAATGTACAGTGTAAAGAAGACATATTTTCTGTTTTCTTTTTTTTCTTCTCTATATTACCTTGGGGCTTTTGTATTTGTTTGACCTGATCCAGTGATACACTTAAAGTAGGTTTGGCATTTTTGTCCCTCTTGGCTTGTGCATCATCTTTGTGCAACAGCACGGCCTGTTGTATGTTTTTTCTTAGTTAATGTGGGAGAACAATTTTACATTTTAAATATTAAAATGGAGTAGTAATAATAATAATGATGGTGAGGATGGGTTGCTTTACTAAAATAGTTCGGAATGCAAGAGATTTCAGTATTTAACTTGTTTCTTTATTGAAGTGCACAGAAATATTAGAGGAGGCAATGTCAATGTATCACTTCTGTATATACTTTAAAAGTTGTATTTTTGTCTGAATGTGTTTGTATAAAAATATGGTTTTGAGAAGACCTTTATCATTTAGATTTTTTTGCAATTGCCATGTAGTCTTGAGTCTTGAAATAAAACTCTAAATCAAATGAACTAAAAAATATTTTATCATGTCAGAAATCCAGACACAATAAAATGTTTTTGGTCGTCTGGTTTTGTATTGAATGTTTAGGGCATTAGCCTAGTTTTTAATCACATGGAAATTATATCTTCTAGGAAGGAATATTTATATTGTACATTAAAACGCAGCTTTTTGAACCGTTTTCTTCGCTTAGTTAATGATCTTGCCATGTAACAAAGTGTATTGCCTGCTTAGTTATAGTATTAAAAAATTACTGCTGTGAAAGGGTTTTAGCAAAATTCAAATCTGCACCTGAAATTTCGTTTTATTTGCTTGTGAGGCAGTTTCGTGTTTGTTATTTGCAATATTAGCAATAAATATTATTTATAAATAAAGTAAAATTTCTTACAAAAGAAATTGCTCTGTTCACCATCACAACAATAACAAAAATGCAAAATCGCTTACTTAAATGTTCACAACTGCACTGTCTGCATTTTCTGGAAAATCCTATACATACTGTACAGTGACCGTTATAACGGTTAATATTCCTGAGGCTTAGGCAAAGCAGTCGGTTAAATCTAGTTCGTTAAACATGTTGGCATGTATTTAATGCAAACCTGGGCAGAAAATATGGATAAGGAAGACAAAAGAGTAGAAGTTTTGGAATTTTTTAAACAATATACAAAACATTTTTGTTTGAAACTTCAGTTTGTGAATGCAATGGCGAATGTGGTTAATTTGAGCTTTTTGAAGTTTAGCCAGATAAACTCGTTAGTAGTTACATGTAGACGCTAAATCATATTGTATTGCCTTTAAAAGTTATTCATTCAATGCACATAAAGATGACATGAAGAAGATGCACTTAGGGCCAGACGTGTCTCTTCAAGCGTACATGCTGAGAATTGAGGGCAAAAGAAAGACTTTCCTCCTGCTACCTGAGATTACAAACTCCTTTGAGAAAACTGCATAAACACAGTATAACTGTGATACATGCACTATGTAATCATCCCAATCCCAGAAATAACACTAGTTCAAACACTATTGTACCTCATGGAGTTCCTTCTGGTTCCTGAAAACATTCCACCTGACTCCAGCAAAAAACTCCATGAGCTTTAATTGGTTTTTGCCTGTGTATGGGCCTTTGGAAGTTCCATGGTTAAGGATCAGATCCTCTTCTGATTAATGGCATAGCTTTTTATTTGAGTTTTTTGTTCTTATTGATCTCTTCATATTTATTTGGAAATGTAATAAAAGTTATAATGCTTTCTTTTATTTAGCTAATTGATTACTATCTGGAATTCAGCAAATGGTGGGTCAGTGAGTTCAAGACCATCAAGTTTCCATCAGAGGGCACAGTTTTTGACTATTTCATTCACAGACAGCAGAAAAATATCTAAATTCACTCTGGATCCAGATATCTTACTGCAGGTTAATGATATGTTTCTCAGTCTATACTACAATAGACAAGAAACAAAGAAACAAACAAAAAAAAACAATTTTAAATGATTCCCACACAGGCCTCCTTGGTTCACACTGCTGAGACCATTTGTGTACCTTATTTCATCTCTAATAGAGAGAAAAAGGCCAGTGATGTTGGTAGAAAAGGCTGGTAGTGGAAAGTCAGCTCATGGGAGACAAATTGCACAGCCTTAGCACAGATCAGTATATGATTCAATCTGTACCTTTTAACTTCTACACTACTACAATGCTCCAAGGTGTGCATACCTCTAATTATGTTGGCTTTGTAGAAGCCAACATTCTGATTTCCTTTATAAGCTTATTATTATTATTATTATTATTATTATTATTATTATTATTATTCTTAGCCACAAATTTATCAAGAGTAACTCGTCCTAGGGCTTTCGAGCCACATGCACCAAATTCGGATATGTCGTAGACCCTGGTCTGAAGTTTGTTGCTCCTACTTTTCTAAGCGATCGGAATTCCGGCATTCCCGGTACGGAAGCTCAAAGTGGCCTTTTTTCGTATCCACTTCCATTATAAATTTTGGAGGTTTATAACTCGGCAAGTTTTCGAGCGATTTTCCGGACAAAGTTCCGGACTCGGCGTTCCGACGGAACTTTCGGTTTTCCCGTAGTCGACGATGGAACGTCCCATAGACTTGAATGGGGAATTCCTAAAATTCCTCTAAGCTTTCACACACGCAGCGTGCGCAGAGCTCAGGCACGGCTTCTCTCCTGTGTTCTATGCAGTATAATAATAAGTAGAATCCCATAATGACTGCAGTATTGACATGAAATGTCCAAACCCTCAGTAGCCACTTTTTGCCAAAAGTATTGGCACCCCACCGGGTATACTGGTGACGTCACGTGTAGCCCCGCCCCCAGAATAAGCGAAATCAAAAATGAGCACAATATGGACATGTCATATATCAAAACACTCAGCCCAATGAGGGGAACTGCCCCACGTGTATTTTGGTCACGTCACGTGACGTCACGTGTATAGCCCCGCCCCCAAAATAAGCGAAATCAAAAATTTGCACAACATGGACATGTGACATATCAAAACACTCAGCCCAATGAGGGGAAGTGCCTCACGTGTGTTATGGTCACGTCACGTCACGTGTCGTCACGTGTCATCACGTGAAAATAAAAAATTTGCACAACATGGACATGTGACATATCAAAACACTCAACACAATGAGGGGAACTGCCCCACGTGTATTTTGGTAACGTCACGTGACGTCACGTGTAGCCCCGCCCCCAAAATAAGCGAAATCAAAAATTTGCACAACATGGACATGTGACATATCAAAACACTCAGCACAATGAGGGGAACTGCCCCACGTGTATTTTGGTCACGTCACGTGACGTCACGTGTAGCCCCGCCCCCAAAATAAGCGAAATCAAAAATGAGCACAATATGGACATGTGACATATCAAAACACTCAGCCCAATGAGGGGAACTGCCCCACGTGTATTTTGGTCACGTCACGTGACGTCACGTGTAGCCCCGCCCCCAAAATAAGCGAAATCAAAAATGAGCACAATATGGACATGTGACATATCAAAACACTCAGCCCAATGAGGGGAACTGCCCCACGTGTATTTTGGTCACGTCACGTGACGTCACGTGTATAGCCCCGCCCCCAAAATAAGCGAAATCAAAAATTTGCACAACATGGACATGTGACATATCAAAACACTCAGCCCAATGAGGGGAAGTGCCTCACGTGTGTTATGGTCACGTCACGTCACGTGTCGTCACGTGTCATCACGTGAAAATAAAAAATTTGCACAACATGGACATGTGACATATCAAAACACTCAACACAATGAGGGGAACTGCCCCACGTGCATTTTGGTCACGTCACGTGACGTCACGTGTAGCCCCGCCCCCAAAATAAGCGAAATCAAAAATTTGCACAACATGGACATGTCATATATCAAAACACTCAGCCCAATGAAGGGAAGTGCCTCACGTGTGTTATGGTCACGTCACGTCACGTGTCGTCACGTGTCATCACGTGAAAATAAAAAATTTGCACAACACGGACATGTGACATATCAAAACACTCAGCACAATGAGGGGAACTGCCTCATGGGTATTCGGATCATGTCACATGCTCATGTCCGCTCGCCTCCAAAAGTATTGGCACCCTAGCGGTCCAGTAGCTTTCACAATCTTTCTGTCCACTTGCCTCCAAAAGTAACACTAACCCTTATGTCCACTCGCCTCCAAAAAGCACCGGCCTTTGCGAATACTTGCACCGTCAAAGCCAACATCAAAGTTTGTCTCGACGAACTTTACAAATCTAGTTAATAGTTGTTGTTTTTTTTTTGTTTTTTTAATTTAACATTGTTTTATTTTTCTAGGTATGACAGACAGATACTTGCACTAAAAGACACAAAACTGCCAGTATGTTGCTTGCATGTACCCCACTGCAGGCAGTTTACTATTGATCCTCAACTCCAGGTAGGCTTGGAGGGTACATTTTCTCAGACCCATTTTGTTTGTACATTATTTGGTTGTCTTCTGCTTATAATTGTATTTCACAAAGGCACTTTTATGTGTTTGCTGCGAGCTTCCCTGGCCAAGATGCCCTGTTCAGCATGCACAGTAGCAACACCTAGATATGAATATATTTATTGATAACATAACATAAGAGAGACAAGAAAATTAATAGAGAGAGGAAGAGACAAATAAATATTTTACTATGAAATTGTGTGCATAAAGTTCTTATATGGCAAGAAGCATGGTCAGGTGTCTTAAAATGATTTCGTTTTACTTTTAAGATTTGCTGTGATTCTTTTCAGGGTACAATGGTCTACCAGCAGGATAAACCAGTGTTTTATAGAAACATGGCTTTGATTAACCCAGTTCAGTAGTATAATGAATTTATCAATGGCGACTGTTATTAGTATAAAGGGTCTGAGATGACTGGGTATTGTTAATGAAGAGTAATTATAAGTAGTGTTATAGTGGAGCAGAGTGAGAATGACAAAAGAATGTTGCTAAGGCACTTATAAATGTGACTCGGATGTGTATTATTTTTAAGAGCATTTACATAACCTTTGTTCTTTTTTATCCAGATACCTTGGCATAATAAAGAATGCAGTCTCCAGTGGAGATGTCCTGTTGACTGAAAATATCAGTGAGACTGTTTTGAACCCCCTGCTTGGAAGAAATACAATTAAAAAGGGAAAGTAAGTTATTTTATGAAAATCATGATCTTATGGCTATTGTTACTATAGAAGAAGCTAACATTTCTAAAACTGGCTTGAATCAACAGAATAAAGAGATCAACCCTTCAGAACTGTATTTCCAGCTAAGATTCCCTTTCAAAGCAGGTCACGTATCACCTTTTGACTTCCTGTCCAATCAGAGCTGGGGTGGTATAAAGGTTTGGAGGAATAGAACTAGTAATGCCCTTAAAGAGGTTTGCAAGGTGATAACTAATACAATTTGAATCGTTTTGAATTATCTTTAGTTTAACTATTTTGTCTTGTGTATTGGTAGACTTGGCTGAAATGGATGAGTTTAGAAATCTGGACACAGGTATAAAAGGATTTGCCACACGCTGGAAGAGGTTTGTAGAGTCTGAGGCTAAAGAGAAGGAGAGGTTTCCCCAAGAATGGAAGAAAAGGAGCACCATACAGAAGCGGAGTATGATAAGATGCATGAGACCTGACAAAGTGTTATGCTATCAGGTATGAGGAAACACGTACACACAAACTAGCTCATGTGGCACCAATAACCATGCAACAATCAAAGTCACAGAATCAAAGTTTTTTCTTTATTCTGATGTCTGATGTATACATTTGTAAATGCAGCAGTTACTGTAATGAGCTGTTTGGACCCTGTAGTGATTTTTGATCCATTATGTTGATGGCCACAGTGTTGCGTTTGCTGTGTCCTTTGAAGAGAGCAGCCACTCCTATGTTCTTTATCCTCTCTCCTGGAGTTGACGCGTTAGCGGTCATAGCGGCACTATCTCTGTATAGGCTGCAGAGTTAGAATCAGGATTAAAATACTCTCCTTTTACGCCTACATTTTTATAATAGTTATGAGCAGAAACACTTATCAAAAGGAGGTTGTGACTATCATTATTTAAATTTGTTATTTGACTCCATAATAAACATTACAGTAAAACTTAAACATCACTCTGATCACTACACTGGTGTAAAGTGTGCAGTAAAACAACGAAATTCGCATTTTTAACTTGGGAGGAGGTTAGAGGCAAACTGCAGTGTCTACTCTAACAAGGCATTCTCTGGCTTTGATCAAGCATCCAACTCTTTTAACTAGTCACTAATGCCCTTAAAATATTCACTCACTCACTCATTTTCTACCGCTTATCTGACCCTTAAAATATTATTTGCTAAAAATCCTTAAAAACAAATGAAAATCAAAAATAAAGCATGAAGAAGGGCTTTAGCATTGATAATGGCAGGTTTCACAATGGGTCTCTGGGTCAGGGCCAGGAGGTAGTGGCTGAGGCTGCTTTAGAAACACTGGGTCATTCTACAGCTATACACCCACAGATGCTGCTATACACTCAAAATTCCACTTATCATGTACAACTTCAGTCATATGACAAAGTGATTATGTTCACACAAGATGTGGTGTGTACTTTTAAACCATTACATGATGCATTTTGATATAAGTATATTTTCAAATGGCAGTTCATTTTATATTCTTACTAGCTTACTATATTTAATTTCATTAATATATTATTGTGTGTTCATGAGCGCTGAGCCAGCCCCTACACCTGGGTCTCTCATCATCCCACAATGTATGGTGGCCATATTACTGCTGACTGAGACAGTAGACTATGCAGGACATATCTTCAGGAATATATGCAGACAGATATGTTAGAGCAAGAACTGCAGCTGGTGCCAGGCTTTCCTTTCAAATATAGAACGTTTAAAAAAAAAAAAAAAAAGGCAAAATATGGCTTCCGAACACTCTTATAACTTGCACTGTTAAACTGTTTTTTTTTTTTATTTTGTGTCCTTCATACAAACTAAACAAAGTAAAAAGAAGCTGCTCACTAGATTCAATATTTTTAATAAAACAGGCAAATTTTTAAAGCAGACACGGTTAAAAACATAAAAAACTGCAGACATGGAAAAGCTAGGAAAGGGGCTGGGTGATTGGTATAAAGATCTCCTCAGAATCAAGGTGAGAAACATTTAAACGTTCACTTTTTACTTTTAAATTGCCCACAATGGCTTGAGGGCTATGATTTGAATTCATATATAGAGGTAATTCCTTCTGAATAATGAAGTCGAGGAGACAAGGAGAGAGCATACTGTACCTAAATGACTGTCTGAGTATTTCAAATATGTTACACTCCTTTCCATATATATATATATATATATATATATATATATATATATATATATATATATATATATATATATATATATATAAAGACAGCTGAATCAGTTAAATAATAATTAGGTTTGATGTGACATTGATGTGTTCTGTAGCCTAGACCAGAGGTTTACTGAGCCATGGTTTATTTTTGTTTTTATAAAAAGAAAGCTTTTATCAAAAAATGAAATTAAATTGTATCAAGAAACGACATCTCAATAAAATGCTGTATCTATAGGAACTGGAGACATGGACATCTGACTTTTCCATGCCTGCTGCAGCTTGGCTTCCTGGCTTTTTCAAACCCCAGTCTTTCCTCACTGCCATCGTGCAGTCCACAGCCAGGAAACATGAATGGCCTTTGGACTAGATGCGTTTGGCTATAGGAGGTGACTAAAAAGAATAGGGAGGACATGACCAGTGCACCCAGAGATGGTGCTTTTATCTATGGCCTTTTCGTGGAAGGTAAGATTATTTGAAATTATATGTTTTAGGACCTCAATACTGGATTAAACACACATCACATCCAAGCCTTTATTTTAAAAATACTATTTATAGAACCAAAAACACTAATAATAATAATACATATTAGAATGGTTGGCAGAGAGAATAAATAAAGAACTGACCTTCAAGGCTGTTTACAGACCAACTGGCATAAGACTCTCAATCAGGAATGTCATTCAGAACATCAAATATAGAACGCTTAAAAGAAAGGCAAAATATGGCTTTCAAACACTGTTATAACTTGCATTTTGTCTCCTTCATACAAACCAAATAAACAAAGTAAAAAGAAGCTGCTCACTAGATTTAATATTTTTAATAAACAGGCACATTTTTAAAGCAGACACGGTTAAAAACATCAAAAAGGCAAATGTATATAAGCCATACTGAAATGAAACCTTGCAAAAGTTGATCACAGTGAAATTGCTTTTCCACATCATACAGTTTAACCTGTGTTAAATCTGCACAACTCCTTTCATTTACCTACATTTATTTAGCTCATTTATTATCCATGAAATCAAATTTGAAATTTTTTTTATTTATATACGTGTATATATTTATTTACATGTGTGTGTAATATATATCTATATATGATCTAGCATAATCAGTGACACTAACTGCAACTTTTATCTGGTTCATGTTTAGATATTAAAGTCATATTATAATAAAAATAATTATGACTGCAATTTGCTGTCCTAGACAAGGAGCTTCTGGTAATAAATATGTACATTGTTGTACAAATTCACATCAACTGCTCAGCCAAGGATTGTTGACATCACTTGCTTGTTAAAGGTAATAATCTTGTCACTGGCTTGTAAAGAATACCTTCCCCAGATTCCCCAAATATCAGCAATTCTTAGACTGCCCCAATCTTCACTCCTACATGATGCCATTGTCATTTTTTCCTAAAATTCATCAGTGTTGTATTGTTTCCCCACGCTGCCTGCCTCATTCAAACTATCAGCCAATTATCAAATATATCATGAGATTTCATTTAAAGCAGCTCAGTAATAATAAATGCAGGGCAGTCCACATGAATTACATCAGTGATCTTTTGCTAGAAAACATTATGAGCGTTAAATTTTGTTTGTAACATTTTCACAGGAGCTCGATAGGGGTATCCAGACTGGTGCAATTGTTGATGCCTTTTTTAAGGAATTTGACAGCTAATATGCCAGTAATCTTCAATAATGCCATTCCCATTGACCACCAGGAGAAAAAGAATGTATAAGAGTGTCCTGTGTACAAAACACGTATGCATGTGCACACCTACGTTTTGACCTTTAATCAGAAAACTAAAGAGAAACCAATTAAATGGGTGTTAGCTTTTGTATGTCTGCTTCTTAGTGTCTAGTGCAGCATAACTGAACAGAAAAGAAACTTGTTATTTCTATATTATTTATGCCATAATTCGATTATTAAATTGTTCGTTCCTTGACCAAAATTCATTTGTTTCTTGATTGTATGCCTTAATTACAAGGATATTAACATCAAACGTGTTCTTGTGTTATGGATACATTTCAATTTTCCAAAATAATCACAAGAGGGCAGTCTAACAGTATATTAGGGAAAAACTTGTATGCATTTCATCAGTGTTTAACCCTTTCATTTACATCAGTAAACGTCTTTTCATTAATGTAAAGCTTTTTAGATCTGGTGTTTCTCAATCTGCATCTTAAATGTAGGCCATCCCTGAAATACAGACAACATGAACAAAACAGCTCCAGATGTTTTCAGCAGTGGGCTGAATGAGGTCACTGGCAGTGCTTAAAGAATGAAAGCACTGGAATAATTTATGTCCAAGTTTGTGCTGTGGTCTTGCCACACTACTCTACACTCGGCTATGTGACAAGATTTTTGCTTGGGGTACCACTGCAGTGACTTTGCGGATTCTTAAAAACCCACTATCTGCCAGCTTGGGCTTTATGTGCGTTTATATTTAAAGAAACATTGAATGTGCTTCAAATAAACCAAAATAATAACAACAAATTTTTTTGTGCATCTTCTTATACACAAAAGCAATTCATGGTCTCTCTAAAGTCTAGGTAAATGTGGTACTGATTTACAGATACATTGCCCAGTATTGACTGTTGAACACAGTACAACTGATTTCCATTAGACTCACTTCATCATGTCATGAAATGAATCAAGGTTGTTTCTTTTAATATAATGAGTAGAGGCTCCTCAGTAGCATAGTCAGTACACCAAGTCTAAAATGAACCAACCTGGTATGGACTGTAAGAGGTCTAAATCACTCTGGCTTGCAGTATCTCAGAAGAAGTTCTTAATTAGAGGAGTGACCAACTTCACCCATAACTTCACATAACGATTGGGTTGTTTAAAGGTGGTGCCGGACACCTCTGTGGATTTCCGATACAACAGGTCTCGCTCCTGGACAAAGAAACCAATAGTATGAAGAGTTTTCTATTAATATTGAATCTTGAAACAATCTGGCAGCATTGAATAAATAGCATGCAGTTAGTAGTTAATCAGCACCCAGGTTTCATGGTGGTATAATTAAGAAATATCGCAATAGCAAGAGTGTCGTTATACTGAAATTCTGCATGGCAGTGTTTTGACTACCCGTAATTAGAGCCCTGCTGATATTTAGTACAACAGCATGATTTTGAGTATGATATTGCTTTAATGCTACTGTTCCATAAACAAGAAATTAACATTAAGTAACTGATGTTTCAGACAGAAAATGGATGATAAATGTTTTACTTATATTTGCTTCTTCAATGGAAACAACTCCCAAAGAAGCCTAGACAGAGCATTGTGCGTTTATGGTGGTTTTACTATGCCAGCAAAATTAATAGCATAGAATTTGGCATAGAAGTGCAAACAATATTACAGGCTGTACTGGACCTTAGTCTATGCTGAATTCATCATATTTGTTAGCCAGTGACTGGGTGTGTGTGGGGAGTGCTAAAAGTGCTATAAGCTTATATAACTTCCATCTGCTAAAGACTGACAGGAACCTCAGCTTGTCCAAGGAGTTAAAGAGCATCTGACCCCATTTATGGTTACTCAAGCTTTATTACCACTCAGATACAGGTTTCCCAGAAGGATCACATGGTCTAATCATATATTATGGGGTAAACTGCAGGGGATGCAAAGGCTTTTCTGTCATACTGTAAAAAGATCCTATTAGTTATATGATTATATAAGACAGTGTGCAAAAATAGTTGTGTTCAATTTTACAGAGAGCAAAATATCTTCATGTAGGAGTGATTCTGACCTGTTGCAGTTGAGTCTGGAGTTCATCATTTTCTGTTACTATGGCTATCTGAGCCTCTAGGTCTCTGTGCACAGAGCGATAACCAAAATTGGGTGAGCCTATAAGAGTCAGACAGGGATGGGGATTTCCTTCCAGGTAGTACCACAATCCTGTAATGACAGACGTTAACCTGAATCTTAATTAACCTTATGCATATACACACATTTAATTAGCTGAATAATTAATTAGAATATTTTAAAAGAAACCTTAATTCATGCTAGTTCATGCTTTTTCTTTAAGAACTCAAGCCTGTAAGCTACCAGAAAGTGTGAACATTACCCAGATTAGACTTCCCTATTTCAATTTGGCAACGTTTCATTGCTGGCACTGGATTTGTGAGTTCAACAACAAACATGGTTTCTATTCATCCCTTACAGGAAACTCTGAACATGAAATATGATACGCTGGTATTTCAGAACAAATAAATCCTTCCACGTCTTCAGTGCAAAGACAAAGTCAACAATCTAAAATATGGCATCTTTACATCATAGATGGTTTTTAAGCTTTGTAAATGTTAATCACTGCAAGCAAGAATATTCTCTACATAATTCCACATAAAATACATCAGAGAAGCATTTTATCCGAAGGTAGTTGAATATCAGGTAACACAACTGACGGGAAGCTACTCAAAACTTATTACTCAGGATTTCCTTGTATGTACAAACGATTAATTATGCATCCCAAAAGGCTTTGAGGTAATCTGATCTTTCTCTGTGCCTGAACTAAATCATTCAATTTTAAAAACAGCCTAGTTAAGGGAGTTACTACCTCATACACAACCTCTTTCCTCGCCTCTGTGTTCATCTCTCATTTAATCACTTATTCCAGCTCATTGGCCCCTGCCTAGGGTGAATAGGTCTATCGTAGGCAGAGGGCCAGAATGCCAGTTAATGGTCATTGATTCTTTTCCTGCTTGACCAAGAGGACCTCTGCACCCTGTCGATTCCCACTTCTGCCTCTATGTTTACTAGAAATGACGGCATTGACAAGGCTTTATCTAATAAGCGGGACTTCTTAACGGGAGCATGAAATTGAATTGCACTGATGCTGCCCATATTTACTGAACTCTGAGTCTCTCACTCATTTCTGGTCTCTCCAAGTCTATGAACTCTTATCACATGAATGTTGAAGCCATTTAATGCACTCTGAACAGGCATTAAAATATGAAACAAAATACACAAGTTACTATATTAAATAAGTAGCAGGAGTGAGGGATAAATGATGTTTTTACCTCTCACTGAGTTGTATTTAAAATTGAGTGGAAATGCATTTCCACTGAGTTTACCGGCTAGGCTGCAGTGTTCATTAGGTTTATTTAACCCCAGGGTTAATAATACAGAGAATTGATTATATAAACCATAACAAAAAATAAATTAAACTCACCCTTGGCATGGAAAGTCCAGTCAGGCCGATGATACTCATGCAGGTGGACTCTATCCTGTTGACCCAGCTCACACACCTAGATATAAATAACTGCAGCGTTAGTCTATGAACATTTTAGTGCAACAAAAGAAAAAAGCACCCCATATAGAATTGTGTTTTTTTTTTTGTTTTTTTTTTTGTGGGGGGGGGGGGGGGCGCCCCCCCATGGATTAGAATGTGTGAGAGAAAACTGTGTGTGAATTGAAATATGCTTCTATTTTGTGTACATCTCAAACATAGGTAAATGAACTTTCAAAAACTTGTTACCCCCAAAAGAAAAAAGGAAAAAAATTTAATTTGTAGATTCCATTCCAGCAACATTAGATTCCATTCCATAACAGCTAGATTACAGACTGGTCTGATTAAGCTTATGTGTGTTTTCTTACAGCACATAAACTGTCTCATTACTCAAAATGATCTTTGCAGAAAGATTTAAAAAAAATAAATAAATAAATAAATAAAATTTAAAAAATCCCCATTATTCTGCCAGTATTCATCCTCTGTGACTCTCACTCTCACTCATTTTCTACCGCTTATCCGAACTACCTCGGGTCATGGGGAGCCTGTGCCTATCTCAGGCGTCATCGAGCATCAAGGCAGGATACACCCTGGACGGAGTGCCAACCCATTACAGGGCACACACACTCTCATTCACTCACGCACTCACACACTACGGACAATTTTCCAGAGATGCCAATCAACCTACCATGCATGTCTTTGGACCGGAGGAGGAAACCGGAGTACCCGGAGGAAACCCCCGAGGCACGGGGAGAACATGCAAACTCCACACACACAAGGAGGAGGCGGGAATCGAACCCCCAACCCTGGAGGTGTAAGGCGAACGTGCTAACCACAAAGCCACCGTGCCCCCCCAGACATACAATCTGCAAGTGTCAAGACTTGCTTGCATGGCTGCTCGTGGAACAGCCTTAGTAACCTTTATTGATTGTGTAACAATAACAATATTGTTAAACAATATTGTTATTTAGAAACTAAATAACATAAATGCTGTTTAACACAATAAGATTTATATAGTAGGAAATGAAAGCTAACCATAACCTCATATTCATCTTTTGATCTCAAAACCAAATTTATTTTGCGTATAACAAAAGAACAAATAAGATGGCCTTGCCATTTCCAGTACTTTCAGAGAGGACTGTATATTCATCATGTCCCGTGCAACAAGAAAGGAATACTTGCTAAACAAAGTACTTGCTCACCTTGCTATAGAACTGATTGGCAAGGTGAATGTAAGCTTCGGGAATGGCACCTGCCACACCTTTGGCCCCAAAAAAACCATTGACCTCTGGTGAGGCCATGAGGATGCGATAATCTGCAGCAGCTCCCAGTACTAGTCTCATGTAGGTTTTTGTCAGGTTAAAGTAGCCCGATGTTAGATATATTGTGGAGTCCCCATCTGCCTCCGTCAGCAGTCTCTGCGTTACCTCCTCATCCAACTGGATACCCAAAGGTTTCATTTGCACAAGTGGGAAGACCCAGGTGTCACTATGCTCTTCTCGACATTCCACTTCTGAGCAGGAATCCATCTCCAGCATGTGCTGTCGTGTCTTGGCTGAATTCATTACTCCCATAATATGCTGCTGTGCTAAAGCTGAGAAATCTACCCGATTACCTGAAAATAAAAAAATAGAATAAGAGGTAAAATGCTGGCTAAAGCAATAATCTCAGAGAGGCAACTAGGCGAGGTCTCTTATCCTTTCCTTTTTGTGTTCATGATTTTCAGCAGTGTAGTCTTTTTAAATCTGATGTATATACTTATTAAACACCACCACCATAATGACTTTTTCATTTGATAGGCCCTCCATGAGAGGCTGTTGCTCATATAAGGATCCTGCAAATGCATGATCCAAACCTCAGAGACGCAGGTCAATAACTGCTGACCATCTAGAAAGGCGCTCTGTCAAAGCCTGGCGCCTCTGCTAGACATAATGTGGCACAGTGAGTCAGAGAAAGAGATGCAATCTGTAAATAATGAATAACTTCAACGTACAGGCAAAACTAACCGATCTAGGGCCAGTTTGGTGGCAGTCTCCACAGTGATGATATGTTAAGAATGGAGTGGGACAGGCTGATTGGAATTAAAGCCACAAATGAGTCGAGCAAACAAGCTTTGCTTTAATGGTGAACACAGGGGCTTTCCCCGCAGGCAGTGCACCAGAAACCCCAAGCCTCTAAAGCCTCGGAGGACCAAACACATCCAGTTAAGAGGGCTGTGGAGTTCAGCTGCTTTTACCGACAAGCAGGGGGATCCGATTACTGGAGCTACACAGGCAATGAAGTGCACAGTCAGCAGATGGGCTTCTCAATGAGCCATCTCTCCAGTTCACTGAGTGTGTATGAAGTGTATGCTCAGGCGCTCTCTATCCTCTGTTTAATTTATTTGTAATGTGTGATGGCATAAAAAATAATCTAATTACATATGAGGCTACTGGTCATTCTTTGTTATTCTTTTTAATGATGTTCCAGTCATTGTTTTCCCGCATGCTGTTCCTTCACCTCCAGCACATCAGTTAATCTCTTTTTATATTATTTTTATTACCATCCCGGCAGACTCCAGCAAGACCTAGATCTCACCTTCCCGTTCATCTATCCATTCCACCCGCCCTACCTCCCTCCATTCGCAGATCGTTTACCACCAGAAAGATGACATCACCACTCTATTTCTGGGATGTGTGATGAACTGTTGTCTCCTTCTGGAGTGGTTATGTCATGGTCCGGCGCTGGCTTCTCCATGATGGTGCTTGAATTACAGATCTGGGCTTATAGAGAGTAAATCACTCATTCACTTGTCTATGGGTTTGGGGAGCAGTATGAATGTAAGACACACAACTGAAAGAAAGGTCACCAGGTTTCTAGATTTCAGGCTTCTGGATATTATAGATCAGGAACTGGATCTGATATGGAAAATGTAACGTGTGACTATATTCAGAATTCGACAGTGTTAGTGAGTGTTTTGTAATGTACTATACATCAGAAAGAACAATCCAGTGTTCATCAGTGTCTCTCTTCTTCCTTAAGCACTTCTTAAATCACAGTAATTAAGTAACATTGTTGGTGCAATATTTTGATGATTTCCATCTTAGCGGACAGAACCACTTGCCTTTGTAAGGGTGCACCATTCCCTCCAACATGTGAACGCTGTCATCAGGTGCAAGCTGAAGTGATATGTCACTCACTGCTCCCACTAACTCCGAAAAGAAATCAGCCACCTCTTTGCAGTCCTCTAACAGCACGTAACGATCCTGACGATTAGTGAAGTACGAATCACTCAGATTAGCTCTGTGAAACAGGATTATATGAATTATCAAACATGTTTGATGTGTCAGGTTACAGATGACAAAACAATACAAATGACCGGCCCTTACTGGTAAAAATACACCGACTCTGTAATGATTATTACATATAATACAAGAAGAATATCAAACTGAACAAATATGTGACATACTGTGATTGTGATCTTCCTTAACTTTATAATATATTAAAACTTCCTGAGAAACCTGTGACATTTCAGAGATAATGTTTGGCCTGCATTCATTTAAGCATTTTTTTTTTTATTTACACAGAATGCTTTTTTTTTTTGTAACATCTGAAAGCTCACTGAACATTTTTAACATTTATAAAAGCTTCTACAATACATGTTTGAAGGCCAATACAGTATGCATCAAGCAACATTCAGATACTCTCTGTGCATTCTCACATATATTGAAGCTTAGCATGCTGTCATTTATTGCATGTGAATGTACTGCAGGTATATGCTCAGACAACGTATGCACGAGTTGTTCATCGGTTCATACCCACTGATGATGAGACTGTTGTCAAACAGGTAAACTTTGATATGCTGTACACCAATAGTCTCGTTGAAGCGTTCAGGCACCAGGAGGCGTAGCAGCCCACGCAGGTCTGGAGTGTGATACAAAGACACTCTCATCTGCTCTGGAAAGCGCTGCAGCAACGGCAACAGCATTGTTCGAGAGTTATTCTTTCCTGGAGCAAACACAAATATTACACACTAATATAACCAGACAGATGCCTGTACACACATTCCACACTGACAGCTCAGTCATTTTACAAAAACAGACATGGGGGGATGAATGTGGTGTTTCAGGAAGAGTATGGTATGCTGTCATACTGGTTATGAACAGTTTTTTTTTTTGAATGGCAAAGAGAACATAAGAGACAAAAAAACCATCAGCGTCAACAGTACTCCAAACCTCTTGATCCCCTTGTGTAGTCAAGTAGCACAGACACTTTTAAATCAGGAGAAGCTTCTTCCTGAGAACGTTTGAGTGCCTGCTCCATACACTCAACCTACCAGAAAAGTGAAAAAGATAAATCAATACCTAACTGTTAAATATATAATGAAATATTTTATTGCATTATTTCAAGTAATTATTTTCTGCAAACACCATTATGTTGTTGCCGAATTTATTAGCTGCTTAGCCTAAGAGATAATTCATTCACAATACTCCTGCAACTCATACACGCTTCACCTGAAAGATAAAATACTTGATGAAAACATACAAGATCCTGTTCTAGTGGTCCTGTGCCAAGATACAAGGACGCAATCACTACTCGACTTCTGGCTGTCTTGATTCGTTCCTGTATAAACACAAAACACACAGACAACAAATTAAAGGCACTGGTGTTTAATGTTACATTGACATTGTGTTTCATAAATAGCTTATTATGGCCAAAATATATGGTTTTTGAACTCATGGACCTTCCCTTAGCCAAGTCCCACAGTCACGTGCCAAAATGTAGTAGAACAGAAAAGGAGGACTAAAATGCATATTTGAGCATGTTGGTCAGATTGCCAAATACTTTTGGCCATACAGTGTATAGACAACTGACCTAGAATATTTCATCCCATAAAAAATATTATTCATTATTTCCCAGAAATGAACATGATTTGTTTTTGCACATTTGAAAAACATTACATTTCCAACTCTTAGACATTAATTACCTAATGGGCTGAAATTGTGAGCTAGATAAATAAAAATGGTTAAATATACAATTATATTGTACATAAATTGTATAAAATGCTATAGTAGTAGTTTCCTGGTTTAAAGTCATGATACATGTACAGTTTGCCAGATTTTTATACATTGGTCTGATCTCTAGCTGTAGATTCAAATTGTCCCACATTGATTATAGAATGAAATCAGTAAGTTTAACTTTCTCACAAAGCCAAGCTCAGGCAAAATGTGTCCTGCTGGAATCAGTGGATCAGGTCTCTCCACCAGCAAGTTAGAGGAGATGAAGATCAACATCTCAAAATTACAGTTGGAGATCTGGTTTCTATTACTTTTATTACTTTTGTCAAACACAAAAAACCTGAAACATGCATCACACAAATTTTGGTTTGAAAAAAAAATTAAATGCATTAACAGACAGATATGCAGGAAGTTTAACACTTTTTGGTCACACAAACACGACCAGCACTCTCTCTGCACTCAACGTATAGCCACCCGCTTACACCCACTCAACCTATAGCCACCCCCACACACCTTCATAACCTGATAGAACTCATTGGGGGAGTGAAGGATGTGTATGTGGCCCCCTGGAACTCTGAATGCTGGCACATGGTCAGCAATCCAGTGGAAGCGTGTGTGGAGACCCTCAGTGGAGCCTGGCAGTCTGGACACCATAGAGTCTGTATCTGCCAAGAGAGGTGCCAGGAGCAGCAGTGAGGACCTACAGAGTGAACAAAGCAGGGAAGATAAATAATTCTCTCTCTCTCTTTCTTTATTTCTTTTTTAAAAAGGGAGGGGAACATCCTATACAGGGAAAGAAACTATTCTGCAAATTAAAATAAAAGGATATAAAACAAAAAGGAAAATGTTTGTAAGGAAATACTCTTCCTTCTAAAACTGTACACATGGATGTGTTGAAACGGTGATGAAGCTTGAACATGCGTGAGCAACGAGCCAGAATGAGATCATTTCTGGTTAATGCATTTCTTCAGACCCGATTTCCCTGTTTCAACATCTTGATGACAGCAGTATTTAAAAAGGGAACAAAGAATACATTTGCACTCATTTAACTTCAAGATAACAATAGGTTTAGAGGTGAATACAATTAGATTTTTACACTTAAAATAACTATTTCTGGGCATCAAAGCATTTGCAAATAAGACTCGTCTCTGATTGTTGAAGAACCTGACATGCTTTGATGGGAAGTTTTTATAAGGTCTCATGGATTGGGCTACAGGTTAATGACAATATTACCCATACCCATTACCTATAAGCCAAATTCTATCAAAATTGTACTATTAATAATTTCCCAGGCCAGTTTCTACTGATGGCTAGGACAGTGTAATATTGCTTAAAATATCCTGAAGTCATTTTAAAACCAATACTACAATTCTATCATTATACACATGACCTATACATGCACCATAGAAAAAAGTAGACTTACACAAGGTGTGAACGCCAGCAAGAAAAAACTAGTTACACACTCAACCTTCTCTTTTCCAGTAAAGAGTGAAACTTCACACTCTGAAATACAGTCAGGGTGACTTCAGCATCTTGCTAAAGAGTGACTGTACTCTGAAAATGTTTCCTAAACCTCAGTATGTAATGGAGATGTTTCAACACCCTGCTGGCTTATGCTGACAATGGCTACAAAGAATTCAAAGTTTGCAAAATGATGAACATAGATTGAGAAAACCACAGACACACTAAATTACAGCATTACAAAATATCTGACACAATACAGCCATGTGCCACATCCTCCAAGGTAAAAAGCTGCTGAAGTTTTTGTTGCTTACACTGTTTTTTATAGAAAAGCAGAAGTTTAGAATGTGCATTAGTGACTAAAAGACTATAAGTTCAAAACCAGCCATCAGCACTTCACTGCCGATGCTTGAGATACAAGCTATTGCTTTCGGTGAAAGGACTGACTAAATGATTAAATAGAAATAATACTTCGCAGTCAGGACTCTGGATTTCGGCCATAAGAAAATAAATGATGTCTGAATTTTGATCATAAAAGCTGACCATTTTTTCAGATTCTCAAAACATATAAAAATATAAATATACTTTATATTTACTATACATTTTTACTATATTTACTATTTATGCAGTTTTAAACACTTTTGCTCAGCTCTCTTAGTTGTTGTCACTTTCAAACAGCAACGCTCATCAAGATTTTTTTGGTGCCTTCTAAACTAAAGCAGTATTTTCAAAAGCAGGATTTGTCTAGAATTTTGAGTTAAGGGCATTTCCAGTATAAAACCTGAACTTATTGCTACATGGTCATGTGACTGCTCTCATCTCATTTCATGTTGTGCCACTACATGACACTGTATTATCCTAATAGAAAGGAACCCACACCCGTCCTGCACGCGACACTTGTGAAGTGCAGTTTATTACGACACTGATTAACACACAGGTCTGTACTGGAAGCTGTGCAATTGCAGTGCAGTGCTGTGGTGTGGTGTAAAACGGGTGTCTGCTGTAAAATTAACTTTATGGACTTGATACGCATTATAAAATGCTTCAGTAGGAGAAACATGGCTGGTGTGAATTGGCCTTAACAATTTCACTACAGGTCCCTCACCACAAGAACTCCATAAAGAACTCAAGTGTCACTGGTCAAACGTATGAGTCACTCAATGAACACAAGACTGAATTGGTTGTTATACAATAATAGAGTCAGTAATTCGGTTGAAAAAGGCCAAGTGAAGAGTAACAAATACAAGTAAGAATTCCTTCACTGTTTCCCAAATGTAGAACTCAATAAAACATTGATAAAGAAAAAAACTAGAAGACTAAGAGAGATTGTTATAGAATACATTAAAATATCCAGCACAAAAGATATCAGTGAAAGCTGAAGTTGTATGTATTTATTATGAATAAAATAAAATAAATACCAGAATTACCAATTGTTTTTGTGTCAAGCGTTTTCTTTTCTTTTAACACTTGATACGTTCAGTATATTATCACTCTCGAGCAACGCAGCACAGCACAGCTACCTAAACAGAGTACAAGAGCTAGTGCCAAAACCGACAGTACTCAGATAACGGGAAGGCAATAATTTGGCCTGGGATAGACAGCATGAAGTCTAAATCTACATTTATACTCAGATCTTCTGCCAAACATGAAGGTTATCCGGAGTTCACACAAACCGATCCCAGACGTGTTTTTCTCGGCTGAACCCACTCTGACCACACAAATTCTAATTTTTCTTCTCAAAACAAAAGGAGGTGCCTTTTATGATTCCGGAAACCATTACACTATACATGCTATAAACACCCTAGAAGAAATCAAATAAAACAAAAGACAGGAATGAGTCACTGGCTGTGTCTGCACCAATTAACTCCTGCCTTCTATTATCTGATAACTGTCACTCGCTTACAAACCAGTCCCACTAATGCAGTGTGTTCACACCTGTTCTTAGTCATTACAGCATTCAAGCATAATGTATTTATAGTCCTGTACATAATGATTTTAAAAAAATGAACTGCAAAACACATGTTGACATTATGGTGCATTGGATCACAATAAGTGTTCCACTAATTACATTAGATCCACTGTAATTAAAGATGTTTAAACTATATCTGAATAAATACACATCCAGGTACATGCTGTGATTTAAAGGCAGGAGTGTTAATAAGTCACGCCATTTGATACACATCAAAATCCTCTGGAACACAAATATCAGAATCAATTTAAAGAAATAGTTGGATAAATTTGAAACAAACTATTTTTTATCCCACCAGCAGTCTCAATACACACAAGTCGACTAAATGCAGGATCATAACTTACAGTGCACATTATGTTCTTTAGTATTCTTAAAAATGAATTTAGAAACGCAGGAAGGCAGTGGACTGCCAGCTACTTCACCTGTTCAACCAGACTGCACACACAACCCATGTCATACACAGAGTTGACTCAATCTAGGAGGATTCATTTGTGCCCCCTTCAAGTGGAAGAGAAATCAGTGAAACAAGGATTATAATAGCAGGCAAACTCGCAAAAAATACCTTTACTGACAGATCAGGAACATAAGCAGATACGTCACAAGCAGACACATGGGGAAGCAGATAAAAGAAAATGACAGATCCAAAGAAATAAAATTCACAAAATAAAAGAATCCAGAGCAGAAGAAAACTGCTTTATATTGCTTTAACGATGTGGTTAAAAGGGTGCCTTTTCCTGTGTTTGTTTACAAATATGAACCAACAAATATTTTTAGCACTGTAAAACAGGTATGCACTGCAAACGATACTGATTTCACCAGCTGGCTCTAGCAGGATATCATCCTCAAATATTACAAAATGCTTGAAAATGCAATCAAAACAGTGCTCCCTAAACAGACTGTTCTACAAAAGTGTCATACAAAAATCATCTTATTAAGTAAATAGTTACTTTCTGCACCATCATAGGCTCATGTGACTGTCATTGTTCCTTTTTTCATACTGTAAATGTAGGGAACCACTTAATGGTGTTCAATAATAGATTATTCATTACTAAATGATAGCATTGAATATGTTGTAATACTATTTCCACCTTGGCATGATATGGTTCCTACTATGATAGGAAGGCTCACAGCAACTGCTTGCTTTACAAAGATTCAAAGGCCCACACAACTACTGTACAACTGTACTATACAACTTTGCCTATACAACTAGTATCTCTAAATTGCACTTTGTTCACCTTTCAATGTGGGAAGCATTTCACACCAAAACATGTCTAAAAACATTTTTAAATACACATAGAACAAACAGGGAAGGAAGTGCTAGTTCAAGTATTTCATGAATAAGTAACTGTCGTTTGAAGATAACCAATTACAAAATCATTTTTAATTTGTACTGCAAATATCCTTTCACATATATTTTCATATATTTTATACTTTTATTTATCTAACTCCTTTTGGTTTTATTTTTAACCATAATTCCATTCCTTTCTATGCTTGAATACCGGATGTGTATGTGACAAATAAAATTTGATTTAAAAATTTGATTTGATTTGATAACCAGTGACTCAGCTGACCGGACCCCTAGGGGAAGTTCATTCCACCACCTTGGTACCAGAACAGAAAAGAGTCTTTTTGTATATTTACCCCTCTTACCCTGAGAGATGGTGGAATCAGTCGAGCAGTGCTGGTAGCTCTGAGTGTGTGAGGTGCAGTGTGAGGAGTGATAAGAGGTAAGAGGAAGCAGATCCATAATTGGCTTTGTAGGCCATCATCAGTGTTTTGAATCTGATGCGTGCAGCTACTGGAAGCCAGGGGATGGACCGCAGCAGCGGGGTGGCATGCAAGAACTTAGGTAGGTTGTAAACAAGCCGTGCAGCTGCATTTTGGATCATTTGCAGGGGATGAATTGCGTTTATAGGTAGACCTGCCAGCAGTTACAGTAGTGTAGTCTTGAGATGAAAAGAGACTGAACAAGTACCTGAGCAGCCTGTGTGGACCAAAATGTCCGAATCCTTCTAATGTTGTAGAGAAGGAACTGACATGAGCATGTCACATTACGAGGAAAAGGACAGTGGATTGTCCATGGTTACTCCAAGGTTGTGAGCTTCATTCATTAAGTTTCATGTCTTTTAATACCTACAGACAAGCCAAATCATAAAGTACTTAATGCTATTTACGAGAACCAAGTATGGAAAAACTACTACCAGTAAATTCTGTTTTCCAAACCCATTGCATATAAAACGTACAAATAAAGATTTATTTTTTGCTCTGGAAAGTTGTTCCTTTTTAGTTGTTTGACACACAACTAAAGATCGCAAAGCTTTTCGCTGTTGCTCAGGCTAGAGAACACACTGCATCCACCTTATTAACGCCAGCAAACCCTCACAATAATGCTTAACGTTATTTATTATGAATATGTCAAACGTCCAGCTAAGTTAAGCTAAGCTAAGCTAAGCTAAGCTAAAGGTAAACAACAGATATTTCAGGTTTCATTGAAAAAGAATATACGTAAATTAACAGTTAAACATTCAAACAAGACAAACAACTCGATATAAATGAAACCCAAACTAATAATACGAATAGCTCTAACTAAGCAGGTCAAGTGATTTCACTAAGTAAGTGAAAAGAAGATGCTAAAGCAGAGCGTGTAACCGACACACAGACAAGCAAACAATAAAACGCTTCACGACAAAACAACTTCTTAAATCAGGCAAACAATAACTTAACAATTACCCTCTTCTTCTATCACGTGTCCTACAGAACTTGTCCGAAATTTTAGATAAAATTCCAGAGACAGCCGGAGTGTAAAGCGAGTACACAAGTCTCCTCCATGTCATGGGGGCCGCCATTTTTCCAAAGCTGTTTGAAAAGTCAAAACTTTATGTGAACGACTGTTCGGTGCAACAAGCCAACTAGTTCAGAGTATGTTTATTAACGCGTGTTCAGTGTGAACAAAACATAAACCTCTGAATGGCGAATAAAATGCATTTCACCATGATGTTTTTATTATTTGGGGGGGTCTTTAGGCATGTTTTAATATTGTATTAGACTGTTTTAATGATGAGAAATTTATACTCCTACTTGTCTATAATGAGTTATAAAAGTGATTCTTTCATTCATTCATTGATTATTTAATTAGAATTATAATGATTAACTAGATTTATAAAGTTCGTCGCAACAAACTTTGATGTTGGCTTTGATGAGGCAAGTATTCGCAAAGCCCGGTGCTTTTTGGAGGCAAGTGGAGACGAGCATGTGACATCATCAGAATACCCGCGAGGCAGTTTCTCTTATTGTGCTGAGTGTTTTGATATGTCACATGCCCATGTTGTACAAATTTTTTATTTTAACGTGACGTCATCAGAATACGCGTGAGGAAGTTCCCCTCATTGTTCTGAGTGTTTTGATATGTCACATGTCCATGTTGTAAAAAGTTTTTTGATTTAGCATAAATTGGGGGCGTGGCTGTGGGACAACCAAAAGGCCAGTCGGTACACCAATTTAAAACTTTGTTCAGAGTATCACCCTAAAGGAGCTGGCCAAGTTTGGTGTAGATAGTTCGAAAGCTTGCCGAGTTATAAACCTCCAAACTTTATAATGCAAGTCTATGGGAAAAAAGGCCATTTTGAGACCTGGTACCGGAAGTACCGGAACTCGGATCGCTTAGAAAATTAATAGCAACAAACTTCAGACCAGCGTCTACAACATATCCGAATTTTTTTCATGTGGCTCGAAAGCCCTAGGAGGAGTTACTCTTGATCAATTTTTGTCTAAGCTTAAATAGGAAAACAGAACGTTGGCTTCTACAATGCCAACATAATTATTAATTCACTTGAAACTTAACCTTCTGGAGCGTCAAATAGGTAGGTGTGAAATATTCATTCATATTTTCCCTTAAAAGATAAAATACAAATTTCTGTCACAATACAAATGTAAAGCAAAATATATCAAAATATTTGGCTTTATAATAGAAGTATTACTAATAGCTATTATATTTCCCGGTTGTTGGTTTTTTTTAACAATGATCATTTGAACGACCTGGATGTGTATCAGCAATTACTGGGTATCAAGATTACAGCTTGTCATTAATACCTGATGTCCTATAATATAGATCACAATGGGCTTTGACAACAGGGAGGATTTTATAAAAAGCAGTGGAATTTTTCAGAAGCTGCGATTTAAGATCCTAATATTCATGATCAACTGAACAGCATATTCTCTTCTCATAGATGGATTATGAATAATTTTCTTTCTAGATTTTGAGCAGTGAAATAAATAAAAATAATTAAAATTAGTAGATGTTTATTACAGATACAGGATCCTTAGCTTTCTCTTTCTTTTATATATATATATATATATATATATATATATATATATATATATATATATATATATATATATATATATATATTATTAAATGTGTGTGTGTGTGTTTGTTTACACACACACACACACACACACACACACACACACACACACACACACACACATATATATATATATATATATATATATATATATATATATATATATATATATATACACACACACACACAAACACACACACAAAACAAGGTTGTAGTATACGGTTTAGGATGCAGTCTCCTAGTCTCCTGCTCTCTCCATCCTATAGATGGCGTACAGGGAAGCTTTACCGAGTCAGAGCTGCCATGTTAAATCTGTCTATAGGTATGGGTCCTATATGGGCTTCGACAAGCAGAAGTTTATGATAAAACACACACACACACACAGAGAGAGAGAGAGAGAGAGAGAGAGAGAGAGAGAGAGAGACAGACGTGTAATTTATTTGTCTGTAGAATACATATTTGATTTCCTGGAATCGAATAGAGTTTCAGTAATCTAAGCGATAAAACATCGTTGCGACTGAATAATGAAAGGAAATTGCAAAAATTCGGAAAAAAAACAAAAGCAAAAGGAAGCGGTGTGTTACATCAGTGCGGTCTGTTGAAGCTTTATTCTGCAAGGGCGCTTCAACTTTTTTCACCTTGTAGCCTGACGGGGAAGAGAAGTGGGGGAAGGGAGGAGTGTGAATACCAGGAATCGTCTCGTAGAAAAAGGTCATGCTGATTATTTATGGGCAATCCGCCAAGTGAGTGAGCGAAAACGTGTGTGTGTGTGTGTGTGTGTGTGTGTGCGCGCGCGCGCGCGCGCTTGCTTACTGGAAGGCAAAGGGGTGGAGCCGTTCAGAAATATCAGTGGGCTCCCACTAGATGTGGAGAGCAAGACTTCCACTACCCCTCATCAGGGGGAGACGTGAGAACGTTATCACACTCTACACAAACTCGTCTGCCATTAAAACGTTTCCCGACAGCACCACTTTTAACACCGCATTTACAAAGGTTTTAAAAGGAGCCCTCCAGAAGAGAGAGAGAGCGAGAGAGAGAAAGAGATCTGTTTAAACAGCACTACAATATTGGCTCGGATAAGACTTTCAAGGTAACTATACAAGCTGATTATTTTTGCGCTTTTTCTCTGTCCTATATTAACAATGTATTGTATGTAAATCATACAGGTGGACTGTCTATTAGCGGTGTATTTAAGGGTCTGTATGAATGACTGCTACATTTCGGGGTGAATCGGAAAAAAAAATCAATGCATGATTTAAATAAATAAGTAAATAAATAAATCAATAATCATGCGCTGTATTGCGTATTTGCGCAGCGGCGGTTTGGTGTTTCAGGGCTTTTGCTATTTATTAGAATGCGCTTTGTTGAAATATTCCGTGATTGTGTTTGTAAATCACACCACCTTTCGTTATGAAGACTGCAGCTTGGTGTTTAGTGGTTAAAGAGGTGCTCGCTTGTCCCTTTGTGCTTTTGTGTCGAGCACAGAGTCTCTCCAGTGCAACATGAGAAACAGTCCGCTTGGCACGAATGAGGAAATGGGTCATTCACAATGAACTGGAGCAGCCCATTCACACATCTCGCTCCAAAAGCCTTTCTGCGATCGAAGTGTTGCCTGTATCAGATGTACACACTCGGCAGTTAACTAAAAATAAAGCGTCGTTTGTACGCCAGTTTATCTGTCTCCATGATTATTAGGCGAATTTGCTTAATTCATACTCCTTATATTTTAATATGGACATGAAACTGAGCCTTTTTACAAGGGATACACTTTAGGCTAACACGAATCACTCATGCAAATACTGAAACTGTGCACTTTGTCTTTTTCCAGCTGCATCCCATACCCGTTGAGCCATCCTTGATTCTGGATGTTGAGAAGGCGCCGGAGCTGTGGGCATTGTGTTGGTGCTGTGTGGTGCCTGTGCACCCTGGCTGGGACGAGCCTGCGGCCCTGGACCCCCAAGCCGGGACGGGGCACGGGCAGAGCGCCATGGTAACACACAGCAGGCTCGACGGCGCCATGAGCAGCAGCCCCTTCCAAGGCGGAGTACGCCTGCCTGCCCACCGCTACAAGACCTTCAGCTCCAGGGCGCAGTATCAAATGGTGTTGGCGGCTGTGCGTAAGCTGCAGGAGAGCGGCTTTTACTGGGACGCTGTGAGTGGGAAGGAGGCCAGTGCCTTGCTGAGCAGTGAGCCACCTGGCACTTTTTTGGTGCGTGACAGCTCTGACAACCGCCACTTTTTCACTTTAAGCGTGAAGACGGCCACAGGCACAAAGAACCTGCGCATCCAATGCGATGCCTGCTCCTTCTTTTTGCAAACAGACCCACGCAGCTTGCAAACTGTGCCACGTTTTGATTGTGTGCTGAAACTTATTCATCATTACATGCCCTCTGCCAGAGAAGCGGGGGCCGTGTCTGTAGTCCCATCTGGAGTGGACAGTGAAGGTGGCAGCAGTGGGGCAGATGGGAGTACATACTTCATTTACTCTGGAGGAGAGAAAATCCCACTGGAGCTGCTCCGTCCTCTGGCCTCCAGCATGTCCACACTGCAGCATCTCTGCCGCAAGACACTTAATGGCCACATAGATGTGTCTAGTAAACGGGACCAGCTGCCTCAGTCGCTCCAAGAGTTTCTTCAGGAGTATGATGCACCTATATAACAACCATCACATGGTTCTGGAGCACAGTGAACAGATAACCACGTATACAGATCTGTATGTTGGGCAGTGGTGGAATTGACCAGCAAAAGACCACAAGAGGATGGGAAGCAGTACAGTGTTACAAAGCTCTGGAGTTCAATAAGTACGTGAGCTGTCTGCTCTGAGAAGCTCTCAGCATCTATCAGTATTGCAGGCCAACTGTGGCTTACTGTGCCTTCGCTCTCTATAGTGCGACCTTTGGCAAGGGGTTGCTATGTGATGGACAGCACAAAGTATGGACTTGCATGCAATAGGATGAACAGCAGAGCAGCCAGGACCAAAAGCAGATGATCAGAGTCATAGTGTTTTATCTTCTTACCTTTGGAGTGTGTTCTTGCGTCTGTTTGGAAAAAAAACACAAACCCTGTTGAATATTAACACAGTTGATAGTTTATCAGTACAAGGGTTGAATGTGCTGCTATGGCTGATTTGCAGCCTTTACTATATGAATAAAAAGCTGTTTCGCACAGTTATATCTCCACTCGACCCACTTTTAAAAGAAGAGTTTTGGACGTCTGTGTTTGAGGGAGTGCCTAGCGTCGGCTGTTTTAAATGACATATACATTTCCACAGTGGGCTGCCAAGTGTAATTGCCTCATAGGTTGAGATGGGGAAGCAAATGGGGCGGGTATTCATTACTAGCACCGGTGTGTTCACACTGGCATCTGTGTGGGGTTAAAAGACAAGACTGATGTTTGAAAATGCATCAATACAAATGATTAAAGTAGACAAGAGAGGACTCCGATATTACTGTAGTCTCAGAAGGAAAGCTCAGTGGACTGTTGTTGCTTTATTTTTGACAGGCAAAGTGTCTTAGTTTTGCTGGGAAATTGTTTATAGAACATTCAACATGCTTATGATGATATTACAATACAACACAAACTTTCAAGAGTTGACAGTTTATGTACTGTGAAAAAAAGGCAAGCACAGTATGCAAAACCCTTATTTACCAATCCTGGAATTTGACATGGAGGATTGTGTTCCTCTCAAACCAGAATCGTTCTTTCTGTATGTGCTAAGAAGTAATCAGTCATGCCTCATATCCCTCATTCAGTAACAATGACGTAGTGTTTCTTCAGCAGCACATGCTGTCTACAATTAAATGAATGTATTGTAAGTCAATGGAAGGGCTTATGGTTCAACTTCTTTTTGCTTTCTCTTTTTTTTTTTTGTCATATAGAGACGATGTTTACATGTGTCACCACAAGAGGACAACATGTTTTTGTACTCTGTCTTTTATAAAGATTTGACATCTTAAGGTCTAGTCTAATGACCCACAGTGCAAGCTTGAAAATCAGAAAACCTGAAAACAATGGCATTACAACAGAAAATGCAGCAAGGAACTTTGCACATATTTATATTTATAAAATATTTCGATAATTTATATTAAAGAATACTATTTTTACAAAATGGATCTTGTGTGCTTAACTTATTTTAAGTTTGTTACTACATTATTACATGCACATTTAAAAAAAAGTGCTATTTAATACCTGTGATGCCCATGGGCATGCACAGTGACAAATGTAACCAATCACCGCTGTCTATGATAAACAAAAGTCTGAAGCTCACATCATGCCTATATATTCCACAACTGTGCTCTCAGGACGCCACATTTTACATTTTGTTCAGCCCTAATCCAAACTCTTGACACTTTTTCGTGCTGAATATTTGTTTTATAGCTTAATCCACATCATACATCATGCCATAATGTCTGTGTAATGTGAAAACATTACAATATAAATTTGATTATTATTTTGATTACCATGACATGTATAGCATGGGCTTAGTGTATTGTTTTGTTTACAGGTCATAGTCATTCTGTAAAGCATTAGCTTTAAGGATGAGACTCCAATTCCTGACTCTTAATGTCTCATTGATTACCCATTCGTTGATTGATTATTTTGCACTGTAAGTAAAAGCTGTTATTAAAACTCTTTCACTTCTTATTTTAATTGACACATAATAAAAGAAGATGCAGATGAAAAAACACTTAATGTCAAATTGAAAATTAAATAAATGATCCACAGTGAATTGTCAAATTAAGCTAGATGTTTGAAATAGAAAGATTTTTGTCATTATAAGTGTTAGCATTTGAGCAAGAAGAAAACATACTTTCCCTTGAAATGAAGAGTACATACAGAGTCAAGTGCTATTATTAAAGTATTATTAAAGAAGATTGTAATGTGTGTCTGCCCAGTCTTGACTTACTCAGTCATCAAGACTTTAGTCCTTCTGTATGACAAAGAAGGAGTGGGGAGATATAGATTACATTTTTTATTTTTTAAACATAAATCATGAAGATTAATACACACACATATGCAGACCATGGAGTAATAGTAGAAATAGGTCTGGCCTGTTGAATAATGTTTTCTTTTACATACTGTGGACAGCCAGGTGTGTGTGTCACTTACCTTGAAAAAAGATGGCACCAAGATGCACATGAGAAGAAGTCAAGCCAGCAGAGCAAGATGATGCTCTAATGAATGTACTGCGGGGAAACCTTGGTTACTAGCAATAATGTTCTTTGACACATAGTACCTACCTAAACATTGCTGCAGAAGCTTAAAATCCAGTCAAATCCAGATCTCAGGCCAGTCAAACATCTGTGATATGCACTGGACAAACAAGTCAGATACATGGAGGCCCCACCTCATAACAGGACATAAACAATAGCACACAGTGTTCATATTCAACCATGCAGTTTTTCTGTCAGTGTTGACCAAGTTTACCAGCTGTTGTAGAATTTGGAGGTTGTTTTTTGTAATTGTGCAAGCATAATTTGAAGTTCAGGCATCACTTATACATTTGCACAAAGTACAGTGGAAGTGTTCATCTCCTTCAATTTTATTCCTGCCAGAGCATTGTGGGTAAATTCCATGCTCATTAAAACCAGACATCCAAACAAAAACCATGGCGTGCTTTTATGAATGAGATGAGAAGGCCTGGGGTGTTACAGAGGGAAAAGTTGTACATTAAGAAACTGCTTATTATTATGGGAAATGCTTGGCCAATGAGGCATACACTTGCTATCCCGAAGACACACACAATGGCAGCATCTTACTGTAATCTAGTGTATTCCATTCATGTCACATGTCATACACTTGTTTATGCCCCCCCTTTCTTACATGCATCTCCTTCAAAGTCCAGAAACAAAAGCTGTAGTCACCAGGTCCACAGCTGAAGTAGTCAGAGCCAACGCCCACCAAACACAAAGCCCCAGGGCCTTTGAGTTCCCGAAAATCACCCCCCCCCACTTCACAAATAAAGCATTGTTTGTATGTACACAAAATATCACACACACACACACACACACCCACACCAGTTTTGCTCTACATAGGATAGAAAATGAAGAGAGAAAGAAAAAAATTTCAGAACTGCAATTCAGGAAGTTTACATTTCACAGTTATCAACACACAGTTTAATCAGGACTTTCCTGTAAATCAGCTTACTGATCTCTTTCTGCCCTCTGAGGGGCCTATTGTAAGCCTCTTGATGGGAGATGTTCACTACTGCAATGCACACTCCTGAGTTTCTATTATGAAGATTTCAGCAATCACTGTTCATTTCCTGAAGTCAGAACACTTGAAGCCGGACGCTCCAATGGCTATCACGATTATAAGAACTGTAAAGTAGATATGCATTCTGTGTGAATGGTTGTAATTACATTCACCCAGACAGGCTTAATAGATTATACTACTAATGTAGTATTGTACATGGTATCAATAAATGTGCAAGATAAGCACATAATCACTGCTTGTTACACATACTTTGTACACTGAAGGCACAATGTTTTTTAATAGTTGATATGAAAAAAAAACTGGTTTATGGTGTTACACACATTGTTGAAGAACAAAATATAAATGGGTTAAAACATTTACAAAATTGATCTATTTCATATTTTAATAATTTTTTAAATATTTAGAAACGTCTAAAATTTAGATGTTGAATAATACACAGTTTGTGGGTCTACAGAGTTTGAATCTGAAGAAGCAGTGTACCCACTTTTGCTGTGTGCACTCAAAAGAGTGTGTGTGTGTGTGTGTGTGTGTGTGTATGACTGAGTGACTGGGAGTAACAGGACTCCAGAGGGCTGGTGTGTGCTGGGAAGCAGTCCAGTCCTCTCGTGTGTCAGTCCCATATTGTGGTTGACCTAACAGGAAAGGAATGTGAGGTCATTTTTTTATACATCCTGTACGACTGCAGAGGCTCAGGGAAGACTGTTTTGAGTGCGTGTGTTTGTGTGTACATATGGCAAGAGTGTGAGAGGATGTGTGAAATGTGGAACGTATATGAAAATGAATGCTTTGCTTGTGTTGCATATTTATGTGCATTCAAGAAGAAGAAATTCACTGTATACACAGTGCACCATATGATTTAAAGTTACAGTCAGGGATTTTGGTAGATGTTTGAAACAGTACATTCAAACAAATTCAACCCCTCCCTTCAGTGTTGTCTCTAAAGCCGAACCCCCAAAACACGTCAGCTAGAACCATGAAGGTATTAACCAAAGAGAGTTGTTAGCATTTGCCCCTATTCATTTTTGTGTGTTCATTCATTCGTCACTGCAGTGTTCGCACACGGGTTCTGGGATGTGCCATCTCTTGTTTTTAGGGATTACTTGCTAAGAAAATAATTTGAGCCAATAAGCCAAGTTTCTCATGGAATATGATGCACAACAATTAGAAGCAATTAAATATAAGGTGCTAAATAAGACTTGTTCTTGAATTATTATGTTAAAGCTCTTAGTAAAACCATTTCAGTGCTTGTTATGTGGCATCCCAACTCAATAATTTTTCATAAAAGAATTACTATAATAAAGTTTAAAGAGACCAAAATGCCACTTGAAATAATAACCTCAACAGCAAACAAATATCTATGGGAAAACATACTTTTTGCCAACATTATACAGTTTGATGGTTAGGGTTAGCTGGGTACACCCAACCAATTATACTGTGGTACCACTGGCTAAAGTGACTGAATGCTAATGTAAGAGCGGAAGCTTTCTGAACTGGAAAAACAACTTTGATTAGTAGCAAGAACTGCTCCTTGTCCTTTGACTAATTTTTATTGAACTTTGTGTCCTTTTAACAGATCATTTATTGACAGTCGCCTAAAGGGGAGAAGAACCTGACCAAATATTCAAAGACAATCTACTGGGGAGAAGAACCTGACCAAATATTCAAAGACAATCTACTGTTCTAATCTACTGTCTCAGTTCCCTCAACCTCATTTTGCAAATGTGGCTAATGTGAATCTGCAAAGCAGTTCAGCTTTACCATCATTTCTGCAGACTCAGTGACATCAGCATCAGGAAACTGCTATGAAAACAGTGAGGAACTCAGTGACACTGTCCAGACAAGACTTGCACAGTGATGCTCACACACCTACAGACAACCAGTACACACATGATTTACATGTGACTAAATCCAGCCTGTTTAAGATTGTTTTCCCAGGGGCCTATGATATCCTATCACAATCTGTTGATTGTGTTGGTTCTGTGGGAGGTCACCATGTGCAGGTTGGGATGAAAGATTGTTTATGGGAAAGATTTAAAATGGGGTCTGTGTGGCCAAACAATTAATGGCTTAGGGCCATTAAATGAGTGTGCTGAGAAGAAAGTGTGAGAAAGAAATGTTATGTATAATGTATAAGTAATATATAATGACAAACTTCTAGGTGAATCTATGTAAATTTCAAGGTGAATCTATGTTACTTGCACACTGTGTTCCTCTTCATATTTCTCATCATTTAACTCCTCAAGTACATGTCTATAAGTGTTCCTTAATTGTAACCTGTCTCTCAACTTTACACACTTTTACACACACACACACACACACACACACACACACACACACACACACACACACACACACACACACACACACACACACACACACACACACACACAGACACACACACACACAAACCCTTCCCCTAGTAACACATGGTTCCCATTCCCTACATACCTCCTGTGCCATCAGAGCCTGGTTTCCAGGAAAGAGGCTTTTTAATTGAGTTGACTCTTTACTGCTTGCATATTGTGTTTGTGTGCCTGTGAGAAAAAGAGGCTGATTAAAGTACTGTATACATAATTTGTATTTGCACAAGTGAGCAAGAAAAAGAAGCAAGAGAAAGAAGGAGAGAGAATAAAAGTAGTGTATGTGTTTGAGAGAGTTAAAATGTGTGTGTGTGTGTGTATATGTGTGTGAGAGAGAGAGAGAGAGAGAGAGAGAGAGAGAGAGAGAGCGAGAGCGAGAGAGGACACAGTCAAGTCAAGAAGGGGAGGTAGGAAGGGGAGGTAGGAAGGCAGGAAGGGGAGGTACAGAGCGGGAGCTCATGCTCTAACTCACGTTCCTTTACTGTAAGAACTCATTTCCCCCTCCTTACCACTCACTTTTTTTCTTACTTACTCCCTGCTTTCTTTTCTCTTTGTTTTGAACAATGTCCTGACAACGGATATGTTTTCACTTTAGAGTGTGTATCACAATTTAAAAATGATTCATATTTGTGAAGTGTGTAAGCCTGCTATATCCATTAATGTAATCCACTGTGACAGCCTAAATCAATGATATGATAATTAATCAAGGTGTGAAGATGCAGACATGCTAGTATTGTCTTTGTGGGTAAAATAAAGAAATAAAGAAATAAATAAGAGAATAGATTGTTTAAAAGCACATGAACTCAATGTGGTGGAAGTTAAAAATCTAGTGACTTTCACATGATGGAAAAATAAATCGAGTGTCTGGCAAACTAGTGTCATACTAACTGTGCATAGAAATCCACCAGAGATGTCCATTGTACACTTTGTGAACTTGCACAAAGTCTGTATGCATACTGTCACAATGATGATTTGTCAAAAAATGATTTGCGTTTCTGACTTCTATGCTCATTAAATTAAGCCATGATGTGCAACAACTTCACAAAGATGATACAGCTTAACAAAGATATTACAATATAACAACCCAGGAAGGACTGAGTCAATGTAATAGGTTGCAATCAAAATATCAAAGCACAAGAGTCAGGAAAAGCTGTCAACTGGCAGAGACAAAAAGAAAGATACTGCAAGCACAGTGCATTCTAGACTTGAGCGGACAGGAAACCAGAGAAATGAAAGGGGCTTCCTGTCTGCTCAGTTGAAAAGAATACAGGTAACACCTGAACACTTGAGTAAAGTTCTTCACACATAAACATGAAACCACTTACCGCATACACCTACAGCACCATCAAAACAACATACGCTAGCTGTACCAAGAAACCAATTGCAAATGTGTATACAAGCACAAAGCCACATGCAATGAACACACACACACCTTTGTGCACTGTTTTACAAAAGGTGTGTGTGTGAAATAAAAGTGTCAGATTTTTGAACAGCATCATGCATAGACAGAAATGATAGTTTTAAGAGACAAAAACAAAAGGACAACATGAGAAAAGAGGAAAATAAATAAAACGGTTCTTGAATAAATAGTATGTGAAAAAGCTGTTACTTTTGTTTGACATCTGCTTCACCTTTATTCCTGTGGTGGGGGTGATTCAGCTTACTGGAACACAAAGAACTTACCTCAATGTGTAGTGCACAGCTTTTCTATTCAAACTGATATGTGACACGGTTTTTCTCCTCTCCCATTCCCAAAGATATTCGTATAACAGTAACCACAACCCCCATTTACAGCTTTAAAGAAAAACTTGGTTTAGGCCACATCTGAACCCCCGTATTTCCTGAAAATGGAGAAGCCGCAACACTGTGCTGCTTCCTAGATAGATGTGATGGCTAGCTAAAGCTTGATCCCTTACAGGAATACTTGATAGTTTGCTGGAATGGGATATGTTTAAACAGCTTAATGCCTTGAAAAAATATTATGTGTATCCTGTGAATGTGTATCGTCTGAATGGCGATCCTTGTTCTTAGAAAATGTGAAACTGATAACATATCAGAAGTTTGAGACTTGTGGATAAGTCTGTTAAACTGTGTCTTCCTACATTTATGCATCTTTATTAAAAAGTATCAAAAGTTTCAATATTCACAGCACTAATTTAACTCCAAACTATATAAAAAGAATAGTGTTTACTTAAGCCAAGTAAAAATATTAACTTGTGCATTTCTGCAAATTAATACATTTTAACATGAACTGTTAGAACTACTGGCAATGTGTCAGCTTGATGCTAATGAAGTGAAATGAATTTTCACCATGTTTATAATAAGCCAGAATAAGCCAGTGCTAAATCATGCTGTAAAACACCACTTTTGTACTTAATGTTTTGTACTCAGATGCTCACTTCTGCATCTTGGCATGAATAAAATTTTGGTCTCTTATTAATTTGACTGGTTTACTCTGCTTATCTAAAGACGTATAAATATTAGCCACAGCAATGCATCTATAGATTTGGACACTAGCACTAAATGATTTGATTGTCCATTATATATAATCAAGCTTGTGGGTTGAATCATTACGGTGTATTTCTGGGTATAGAATTTAGGATTACAAAAAGTACAATAATTTAAGTAGACATATGCACATCAAGTCTAACTGGGATGTAACTGGAATTTGGTTATTTAGATTTATAATCTGAGGAAATATATTTGGAGAGCTTTTGTTTGTTCCATCAAACACATAAAGGTAGACAAGAAGCAAATGTTGAAATCACACTATTTTAGTCTCTTACTGCTTTTCATGAAATCAACATTTCCAATTGCACAAAAAAGATGTTTCCTCTGAAGGGTTTCACAATTTATATTCTCTTTTTTGCAGTGATGCAAAAAGTGCTGACGAATGCTGGTGTGGATGTAAGCAGCAACTGACGCAAAAGGAACAACTGTAAGACAATGTGCCTTCCTTCCTAAATACACCCTAAAAACTGTGATAAAAATAGAAAGGCACTCAGACAGTTGTGGATAACACTGAGCTCTTGAAAATAGTTGCATAACCACTGGATGTTGTAGTGTAAAATAGTGTAGTGTATAATACTATGTAGTTTTCCAGTTACAACAAAAAGTCTGTAAACCATTTGGAATTATCTAGATTTCTACATTAATCATAAAATCAAACTTTTGTTTTTACTGAACATGGAAATTAACCATCCACAATAAGTCTGTGCTGGGATGAGAAAAATGTTCTTGGCAAAAAATATACAATGCTATTTTTGGAAGAAAAAAAAGCCAAGTACGCCACCACCGAAACCTCTTGTCATCCTACCTATTAAGGATAGTGTATCATTTGGGGATACTTTGCTGTCTCTGGGAAAGGACAATTTGTGGTTATGCAAATGTGGTGCAAACAGACAATGACTCAAAACATAAATGCAATCAACACTGCAGTCTACTAAAATTAAAGAGAATTATGAAGTTCTGTTGATATGCTGAAGGAATCTGAAGAGGGTTTTACATACGAGAAAAGACAGACCAAAATAACAAATAATGTTGCAAAGAGGACGTGGGTAAATTTTGAAGAGAAGATTGCTATGAATGAGATTAATCACAATTAATGTAAATGCTGAATGCTGAATTAATGCTGAAATCTAAGTAAATACAATTTGCTATTAAGTAATTGTAAATACTTGTTACTCTGCCAGTTTTCCTGGAAACAGTTTACCCAGCATTCATCAGTCAGGCATTTTCCCAGATGCTATGGTTGTTATGTGACAGAATGACTAGAGGTCATTGATTCTTCCCTGTGGAGTGAGGGTGTGTTAGTTACTTAGATATAAGAAGCTCATTGTTGGGAAAATAAAACAAAGCACATTGGAAATGACTTGTTCAGTGAACAGAGCATATTTTCCTGGCTGTGCTAAATGGTCATTGTGGCCTTGGTGGTGATGAGTCATGTTAGGAGCAACAGGAAATTTATGCCACTAGCTATGCTAATGTTCACATGCATTGTTTGACACTAAACTAGTTTATCAGTAACACATCTGTAATTGAAACACTTTTTAAGGTGGACTAATCACATTTTTAATGGAAGAAGTGAAGATTCTTGCAAGGCAGAAATCTTTGCTGGAAATCCACACTCCAGAGGACACAGCCCCAATGACTCATTCGGTTTTGGAGAGCTGTTGCAATGGCAAAACCGCCATATTCTCAGTGTCAGTGTAGCAGGGGGACTGCCAAGAAAAATTTGTGAATCCATCTTTCTGGAAATGTATAGAAACCTTCAAAACCAACACTGATTTCTATGGCAACAGCAGGGTTAGCGGAAACACAAATGAGCTCCAGGATGATGCATGATTTCCCGCACTGTAAGGCTGGATGAGTTAAAAAGAGAATGCATTGCATTCTGGGATGTTACACATGAAGGGCGTCATCCATGTTTTTGCAATAAAAGAAGAAAAATAAGCATAAAAATCCTTGTATGTGTAGATGCATAAGCATTATCCACATTTTTTTCTATCAGAAGCACTGTGTCAGGACTTTCCTCACATCTTCAAAGTGTTAAGTAAGTAAGTTAGTTGTTAAATAAGGTAGGAGTGACATAACTGTGCGTTCACTTTAATACTTTTAGCTCAGCTTATTTTAGCTCCACTTTCTAGCACCTCCTATACACTGAGCTAAAATGCTGTAACAGTAGATTAGGTACACTGGGCTGTCTGTCACCTTGCTGGTGACTAGGCTCCAGTTTACATTGTGGCTTTAATTCCGAGTTTAAATAAGGTCATGGCCAAGGCTGTGTGGGGGCCATGGGACAGACTCACAGGCTCCCTCTGACTCACTTTCACACGTGTGATCCAGCAGTTGCACCTCACTATAAACTGCACATTCAGAGTCAGTTAGTGGCATAGTAGAGTACAGATTATATCTAACCTCACTGAGCAACTACAGACTAACCACTACAGTAGGAAAAAGTAATTAAGACTCTCAAAAAAATGGTAAACGTCTTGCTTAATGAACATTTGATCTATCCATTCACACAAACTAATTGCCTACACTTATTTAGATACACAGGCTGAAGCAGTGTGGAAAATGTTCCCTCGGCCTAAAGTGTAATTATTTATGTTACTGAAATTGGAACTTGAAAGACTAAAGACAACAAAGTCTAAAGTAGCAGAGTAAAAAAGCAAAACCACTGCTTTCTTGCAACTTTTCTCTTAGGTTTATAAAGTTCTTCCAATGTGAAGATGAGCACAGCACTGCTTGAGATTCGAACAGACTTTAAATGGCTATGGGAGAGAACAAGAATGGTGTGAGTCACCTTCAGGAGCAGATGTGTCCTCACACGCTACACTCAGTCTTCATGTGCGCACACCATGCGTCATTACTAAAGCCCTTTTACAACATCAACATCACTGGAATTTCAGACTAAACTCAGATAATTATTATTGAAAAGTATATTTGTGTATAAGGCAACTTCAGTGGTAAAATGCAGTGGGTGCAAATGAGAGATGTCAGAGGAGAATTGGCAGTCTTTTGAGATGACAACAATATGGTAGCTCAAATAATCACCCTTTCTGCAATGGGATGAGCACAACACATCAAACTCTGAGGTAGATAGACTACAACAAGAGAAGAACACTTTGAGCTCCACTTCTGTCAGACGAGAACAGGAATCTGAGACTATCGTAGACATGCGTTGACTGAAACTGGACAGCTGAAGATTAAACATTACATTAAAACCTTACCTGGTCTTTTGACATTTACAAACATACAGATTTGGTATATATGCATTTTTGGTATATGCACATGCTGTATATTTTTTTTTCTGTGACATTTGAGAATTTGACTCACTTGAGGTCCCAGTTTCAGTAAGCACTATGATTTCTTTGCTATTATTTTACTGATTGCTTCATATTAATGTTACAGCTCTGTGTAAATGCTGTATCCTGTTGTTGAAATTGAGTGAGGGGTCATAGATCATTACAGGATTGAGACACTATTTTCAGGAAGGTCAGTCCATGTTTACTCTGCCACAAAAGAGCTGGGATAGCTGACTGAAATTACAGATTAAGACACAGGACACAGGCATTAATATGTCATGTACTACCAAAATGAACAAAACAAACCAGTGTGTTATTAGGCTTTCAAACAACAATGATCACTGTGTCAAATTAAAATGGGACAGGTTACAGTGTGTTAAAAGTTTGATTCGGAGATGATTCATGATTCATAGCAAATAACCTCGACTGGTACGGCTTAGTCTTGATCTGAATCATTGGCAGAATTAGTACTCAAGCATTTTGTGTACACTTTGTGTTAGAATAATTGAATCCTAAAAGGATTTTTTTCACTGATAATCCTTTGTAGTGTTATTTATCTGCTATTTATCTGTTATGTTAAAAAAAATCATTTAACTGTTTTTTTGGGAGGTCTATTTACACTGTAACCCACTATAACCTAGTCATTTGTATGAGGCACAATGCATTGCTCAAGTTTATCAGCTGTTTCTTTTTGATGTGTGTGTGTGTGTGTGTGTGTGTGTGTGTGTGTGTGTGTGTGTGTGTGTGTGTGTGTGTGTGTGTGTGGTGTGGAGAGGAGGGTTGGTAAGAAGGGGTGCAATTATCACATGTGGGTAAGGAGATGTTCTAACCAGTCATTGCCCAATCCAACCATTCAAGGAATTGCATTCAGACACTGAGAAGATGACTCATACTCAATGTCAGGAAGCCCTTTTCCTTTTTACCACAAAGTGCCTTGAGCAAGACATGTCCTGTAAGGCTAGATTGCTAACTTCAGGCTAGGCTGTGTGACTAGCAGTGGGTCACCTTACACCTCCCCTTGTGGTTGACCACACTCCTCCCTTAGCTCTTCTCATTAGGATGATGTCAATGAAACTATACATGGCATAATGCATAGTGCTTTCTATGTATATGCTGCTAATATTTTCCCCACTGTTCATGTATTAATCTCTTTTAGAACCAAAATATAGATATGACTGGCATTAGCAGAGATTGAAAAGGCATCTGTTGGGGCAGCCATTGGCTTAGCCTTTAGTCTGATTTTAAAAGTTTTTATGAATGGAAATTTGACATACTGTAAGTCACTCAAGTGACTTTTTGAAAGAGGGTTTAAAGGAAGAGGATATCTGAATCACACCATCCTTTGACTCACATTATGATGTGGAGTTTACCAGTTATTCTCTGGAAGAAACACAGTATGCATAAATAAAATTCTTGTTAAAATTAACTGCACAATTAACTGCATTAATGTGACACTAAACAACAACATATCATAAAATCAAGGTTTGTTACCGGAAAATAAAACACAATGCATAAGATTTACTGGCTGATGGTTTGATTAACATTCGTGGAATGTAGTTTCAAGTTCTCGTTAATCGTTAGATGTTCATTTTGGTTCATTCTCAATACTTGCTGTTTATTTAAAGTATTTCTTTGGCCTGTACAAACAGGATTTGGATTTAAATTAAAGGTAATAAATACAAATAAAATTTGTCCCCATAGCAACATTATTTTCCTGCTCTGCCTGAAGTAATGAGAGATCTGCTGAGAATAAGAAATGTAGAGAAGAAAAGCCACCCATCCAGCTCAAGCCAAATAAGCATGACTCATGGCTTCCCTGCAGTGCAAAACTATGGCAAATTCCTCCCTCAGGCAAAAGTTTCAGCTATGGAAAAGCGTTTTTAGCCTGACTCTCTGGTAAGTCTTTAGGAAACCTGTCTGAAACACGTTCTGTTACGTCAAGATTCTATGCTTTTTTTTGGTTTATGGGTTGCGCTTTTTGTTTTGCTCCATTTACCAAAATCTTTGTCAAATATGTTTTTTCATTGATTAAGTAAACTTCAACAAAACTAATATCTTTTTAGTTTCCAAAGATTTTTATTTAACCTGTTTGTCTTTGGAAGTTTGAAAGAATGATTGAGAGCTTGGCTCTGAACTTTCACACTTTAAATCTACGTTTTAGTCTTAAATGAATCATATCTCTGGCTTTAACAGAGGGAGTGTGTGTCGTTGAGAGTTCTCTGTGAGTATGAATTAGTAACTACCATAAAATTGAATACTGCAGACAGGTGTACTTATGTTAACTCGGTAAACCTGTCATAACAGAGGCCCCTCTGGAGTTCCAGGAAACCCTCTTTGTGAGCCTGAGCTGAGGTAATTGCATTAAAGTCACTGCAGATAAAGCCAAAGGCATTCCAGGAACCAGAAGTACTTTCAGCCACATTCCTTCATACAGCATCAGCATCTGCCAGAATGACTATAGCTCTGCTGCCATGGGACTCATACTGTTCAACAGAAAAAAGTCAGAATTAAAGCAGAGCCAGAGACTCGGTTTAAAAGTGCATGATCAGCCCAACTAGTATATGTGGAGTGAACTGTTAATAGATATTGATTTAATGTTTTAAATATTATTTTATATTGTTAATGATTTTAATATTTTAACCCATTTCTGCCACATACACTATACTACAGTGCACCTAGTCACAGCTGATATCTAAAAATAAATAAATAAATAAATAAAAACTCAAACTGTACAGTTTTTATTGATGTATTAACTAATACTAACGGATAAGTCTCTCTAACAGGTTTTTTGCTTGATCGTATAGAGAAATTTTTTTTAATAATGTTCCTAATAATAGCAATTTATGTTAACATGAAAGCATAGATAAACACTTTTCTACAAACACATTTGGTGACTTTATGATGGCTATGATCTTGGCAATAATTCATTGTAATTTCTGTATATTTAAAAAATACATTGATGCAATATAGAGAAGTTCCATTTATAAAATATGCATCTAAGAAAAATTAGGATTGAAAGAATGAATAACTGAAATAATTTGGCAGTTGTGGTAAATCAAAAAGTAAACATCCAGTATGAATGCATATCTCTTGTAGTTTTTGTGAAGAAAAATATTTCTTGCTATTTCCTCTGTTAGGTTGATGTATACTGTATGCTGTACACTACCTGGGGTGTGAAAATGTCCTCTAAGAGTGATCTGTCCTCTAACAGGCAATCATTATATTAACCAATATGTGTAATATTTCAATAGGTCCTGCCTCAGACAGTGTGATATTTAAAAACATCAGGACGAGTTAGAGGTTAAACTGTGTTCCCATTGATTTTGTCTCAGTCATCATTTCAATCATCAATCCTTTATAGCTCTGAGCTAGAGATATTATAGTGCATCCTACTTCCCTGTGCTATAATGGCTAAAAGTTTTATAGCTACCAATTTTGTGCTGCACTTTATTTAGTATGACATTCTTTTGCAAATATGTACAGATAGGTTTGCAGGGAGGCTTGTATTAGGCACTGCAACATGGGGACCATTTGGAAGGCTACTAGTGTTGAGTTTGAAAGCAATGCTGCCAGTGAGACCCCCACCGATCCCCCCATAGTCAGTGCTTTATGGTGCACGACTTCACGGAAACCATGTGACTTTCCCACATAGCAAAACAGAAGGAGAAGAGGGGGAAAGGGGGAAGGGGATCAATTTAGGTACAAGGACGCATTTGACAGCTTGGTGTAGAAAACACAGAAATAGATTAAAATGGTGAGAAGAGGAGATGAGACAGGAGAATCACAGTGAAATACCTAATTTAGTATGAAGGAAAGAAGACAAAGAGACTGTGAGAATGGTGAGTGTAAACTGGAAAGGAGCATAGCTAAGAGATATTTTCATTCCATAATGTTATGGCTTGGAGGATCATAATATGAAAACAAAAAGAGAAAATTTGAACAGATTATTTAAATTATTTATTTTACATGTGTGTGTGTGTGTCATAATGACAGTGTTGAAACTGGAATTGTGGATAGAAATAAAGTGATTACAAGAAATGATAATCCCTTGAGTAGGTTATAAATTAGCACAAGCTCATAACCAAATGCAAGGAATTTAAAGTTTAGGTCTGCTATATGAATACATTAATTCTAAGGCTTTACAGCAGCTATTTATTTATTTTTCTGTAGGGCTGAGTGAGCTTTTAAAAATATTTAGGAATAATTTGGTGGATGACCGGTCTTTTGATTGTTGCTTGTGGGTTACTGAGGCATTACAATGGAAAAATATAACCTGTAGGAGAACTTCTGTTGAGCTAGTAATTAATGCTATAGATAACCACTTTCATTTATTAATAGCATCAAAACCTGAAATTGGTTAAACAATTCTGAAAAACTGATGAACAGAAACAACCCTCAGTAACCCTACAGCTGAGCTGTCTGCTTATTTGGTTCATATAAGCGGTGCTTAAAAATATAATATGAACATTCTGTATAAATACAAATATTTGCATATTTTGCCTGGCAGTCACATGGTTTTGTGCTGTTCGCACACAGCTGAGAGACAATCCTGACTGTAAACCTGTCGGCAAAACAAAGCTGGGTTTGGCACTGCCATTGTCCTTGGAGATTGACTTCCTGCTCGGAACCAATAAAGGAGAAAAAAAACAGTAAAGGCTCAGCAGGTCCTAGCAGATGGCAAGTCTTCTGTTTGTAAAATCACTCCTGTTTGAAATATATTAAAGTTTATTTGACCAATACAGAAAGCTATCTATCTATTTACAGTCAGTACCGATGGACAACATTACCGATGAACAGCAGGTGTCAAACGGTAGCAACAGGCTTGTATGTATGTTCCAGTCTGAGAAAATGGGTTTTCATTATGCAGGTGACTGACTTATGCCTCAGGGTTCTACCGGAAAACCTAGATCTGGTTAATGGCTGTGAAATAACTGAGAAATGAGGCACAGTATGATTGTGAGATAAAGAGTGAGAGAGCAGATGTCTCACACATTGAACATCTATTTACGTTTCATAGAATATCACGTCATTGCTTTGTCATATGTCTATGTAGGCATACAATGTGTGCTTACAGAAGTTTCCCAACGTCACTGTTCCGAACATCACATTTAGTGTTTAAAAATAGCCACATAGTTTATACTTTTATTTTTACAACCATTCATCAGCAATGAAAATGTTAAGCATGCACCCTGGGGCAGTAGGATTAGTACCTAATTATCATATTTGATTTTGTTTATGAGCACTACTAGAAGTTTGTTAATTTAAAACTTCCTCATTGATGCAGAAAGTGGAACAGCACCATCCTCCATCTGCAAGTACTCATGTGTGATATATACAATTGTATGGTCTATTTTCAGCCCTAGGGTTTATGGTTATTGGAAAGGCGTCATCCCTTCTCTGCTTTCCGAGAAGGAGTCAATATTTCTCTGTCTCTTCTGTTCACAGTTAATCCAATTTTGTGTCAGAAAAAAACAGCACAGCTGAGAGAGGTCCAGCACATTTCTAAAGCATGTACAGAGTAAGCATGTGGGCAAACACACACACAAACACACACGCACGCATACACGCACGCACGCACGTACACACACACACACACACACACACACACACACACACACACACACACACACAAATACAAAGACAAGAAACTATGTAACTGTTGGTTTCTTTCCTCACTTATATAACTGATTATAAGGAGACTGTCATCATCTTCTACCGCTACCTCAGCATGTTGCTTCTGTATCTTCTGCTGCTGTGAATGGTACCAAATAACTCAAAGATTGCACTCCTCAGAAAAGTCCAACCCTTTCTTGCTTCTGTTAACATAAAGACTCTCCTGTACTCAAGTCAAGACTTATTCATATGTTATGCTCAACTTCCATCCAACACACTTATTGCTGTTTGACTTTCCTCTTCTACAACTGTATACTGTAATTATTTATAATCCAAATTTCTGCTGTCACCCTGTAGAGGGTGGATAATCTTTTGTGCCTGTTTCCTCTCAGGGTTTCTTCCTAATGCTATCCGAGGATGTTTTTCCATGCCACTGTTGCTTCTGAGTAGAGATCTAAATGTGAAGCTTTTACTTTATGATTACTTTAAAGCCCCTTGTAAGAATGTCTATTCATAAAAGTGTTATAAAAAAGTGTTGCAAAAAAAATAAGATTGAATTGAATTATCAGTGTCCAAATTAGAAGTACAAGTTAGAACAGTAAAACAAGAAAGATTATCTGCAATACAGATCTACATTGTATCTTGTAAAAGATATGACATTGCAGAGAAATGCAAAGACATTGGAAATTTGTCAATAAATTAATAAAGCAATTATAAGGGAATAATCATTCATCTTCAGAAACGGCTTCTTGGAGTCAAGGTGGATCCAGAGTCTATCCCAGGAACAGTGAAGGAGACTAATAAATAAATTTTGAGTTGTATCATCAAAGATGCAGACAAATGTTTTCTGCAGACTTTTCTGATGAGCCCACATACACATGCAAAAGTACACAAACCCACACAGAGAAGGGAGAAATGACTAGGGTTTTAAGAGAAGAAAATAACTGTGAAAAGTCATAGTTACTTATGCAACATTCCTGGAGAGTTCTGATAAAATAAATAGTCAGACACACTGGGCTTTACTATAACTACTGTATAACCCTGAACAATGCTGTCCAGCTTTTACTGGAATACCTGTTGTGGAATCCCGTGTACTGCCAGGAATCAGGGCTTGAGGGAGAAAAAAGTGGGGGAAAAGACGAGAGAGAGAGAGAGAGAGAGAGAGAGAGAGAGAGAGAGAGAGAGAGAGAGAGAGAGAGAGAGAGAGAGAGAGAGAAAAACTTTTTCCTACTGGAAAGGGGAAATAGTTCCTTGACGGGAGCAATATGACGGGAGTATTTTATTGTTGTTTTTAAAACTTGTAAGCAGTTTGACAGGAAATTATTATTTACACACTGATCTGATAAAGCAAAGGTCCCTCAGTAGTAAAAGAACCATTCTGCAGCTGTCTTCTGCAAGTCATCTACTACAAGAGAAGAGAATAAAGATGAGATAAAATGAGAGAGGAAATAAAATGTAAGTCGCTCCGGATAAGGGCGTATGCTAAATGTCATAAATGTAAATGAAATGTAAAGGAGAAGTACAACAACGTGCATTATGCAAGTTTTGTTAGAATATTTTTTTTAAAAAGGTATTCCTCTGTTACGCCATGAACATAGCACTGTAAAAAGCATAGCACTGTTGTATGGCCTTTTGTTGTGGTGTTGTGAGTAGAAATATGTTGAATTGTGATGTTTCGTATCATTATAGCAATGATCTGACAAATTTTTAATTTAATTAAATTAATTTTTGGATTGTGGTATTAGAAAGGTGGGTGGGTTAAATTTGTGTGTGTATTGTCTTTGTGTTGCTGTAAACACTCTGCAAAAATAGATCCATTAAATTCCATCCACTGCTATGTCATGATCTAGAAAGTGCTCACACATCTTCTCTATGTTTAGCCTGTATTAGTCTCTAAGTGGGAAATGATGCACCACAGAACACGTTGTCCATTTTGGGTTTCACAGTGCTGGTCAGCTATAACAACCAACATAATCAACTAAACATAATGTCTTCTTCTGTACAGATTTATACAGTTGAGAATCTAGTCATAGCTCTCGTTTGGTTGATTACGAACAAATGAACAAATAATTATGCCACTGGAAAAAAGGAACTCACCAAAGGCTAACTGCTAGCGCTGTGCAAATCTTCTGTTTTACATGTTCTGTCTTCTGCATTTATGTGTGAATTAATTTGACAATGTAAAAAAATATTTTTATAAACAACAATCAAACGGAAAAAAACAACCAAACTATATTTAAGCACAGGTGCTATAATGATCATGTAGACATAATGGAGAGGCCTACGTATATAGTCATACAGCACTGTAGTTTTCAAGCAGCCCGTCATTTTCGAGCCTATTTCTGGCAAATGAACTTTGGTCAGTGGTAAAAAAAATGTGCAAAGAACTTTATCTTTTTTTTCCTGGATGCTCTTACAGTCTCCTAAACTGTAACCCCAAACAGATGCAGTTTAAAGAGAGTATACTGAGGCTAAAGAGTTGTGTAAGAGGAAATACTGTGCATTTAAATTGCTAACTAAAACTGACTATTTATACATTTACACTTGCTACAGTACCTGTTATTCATAGATCATGTCATTTTAAAAAAGAATTTACCTCACTGCTAGACATCATTCATGTAAAAAAGCTATTTAAAGTTTTATTTTGAAGTTCTGGGACATTTCCAGCCTACAGACACAGGAGCAAATGAGCTCGCCATAGTACTGCACCAGCGGGTCACACAGGTGCCAGCCGACACACCCACTGCTCCACTCCCCTGTCGTCATGCCTCTTACTGGAAACCTGGGCAGCTGTTCTCCTCGATTTTACTGTGGAGGCTGACACCTCCTCTCTTTTATTAGAATCAAACAGACAAAGCTCTCCTATGAACACACCGCCTCTAAAGGCCTGGAATCCTTCACTCCGCATTGTGACATCACTGTATCAGCCGGGTAGGCCTGACTGGCCAGTCTGCTTGTAAATAAGAGCACATTACTTAACCTATGCAAATCTGTCATATGATGAAGCCATTTACAGAGCTCTGCTGTCATACGACCTGTGACGTGATCACAAGAGGTTAAGACTATAGTGTCTGTCTGTCTGTCTATCTGTCTCTCTCTATATATATATATCTATATATCCTTGTATACAACTAGTTACAAAAACAATGTTTAAACCAGTACATATTATTGCAGTTACATGTAAGCACTGGCTTAGATATATAGATGGCGAGAATAAGGTTTGGAAATGGACTGATGGCGTCACCGTGTGGACAGAACGAGAAACACTCATCCACTGTCATTTATCCACCAAATGAATCCTTTAGACACAACATAGTTCGATTCATTTACTTGATTCACTCGAAAGAGATTCAATCTGTCGAGGTTCTGAAACCCTTATTATCGATGCTTCACGCTCCATTGTGCATGCCTTGATTTTTAAACGGTATAGTGAATGATTACTCAATGTAGCAACACAAAGTGCAAGTGTTTGGGAAAGAGTAGATTTTGTTCTGTAACCTTTCTATAAGATGTCCGTTTTAGTTCGATCTGTGGTGCGTTGTGTAAAATTCCGCTGGGTCTCAGAGCGAATCCTCCATTACGGTGGTTCTTTGCATGTAGCGAATCAGGTCAGTTTTTACCACCAGAACAGCAGCTCGGTGAATCGGGGCTCCGCGCGCTGGCACACGGTGGATCTGCGCAGTGACACGGTGACTGAGCCTGGCGAAGCCATGCGCAATGCCATGGCACAGGCCAGGGTCGGTGATGATGTGTTCGGCGAAGACCCCACCGTTAATGGTTAGAGGATGGCATTTTTATTTTCATTTATGCCTAAAAAATATACCTTAAACCAGATCAGGAAATGAGATTCAGTCTTAGCTGATATAATGACAGAATAAAATATTTATTAGAGCAAAGATCTATTGATAAACATGAACAGATTTATTAAAAGATTCCCAAGATTCTTAATTTTTGGTATTTATTTTATTTTATTTATTAGTCGAACCGAAACATTAGATATGATTATACGAGTTTATGATTAATCCAATTAAATTCCAAATAGACAGGATAATAAATATAAGAACTTAATAATAAATAGAACAACATTTATAACGGAGAGATGTGATTTCCACCTTTTTTTTTAATTAAAAAAAATATATATATATATATATAATCATAGGACCAACGCTGAGCAGATGTTATGGATCATGGCCCACTTAAGTAACTGAGAGGAGTCTTGGTGAAGGGTAATAGACAAATAAGATTAAAACTTACATGTAGTGCTACAAGTGTTTAACTGTACACAAACAAATAAAATACATAATAAGATATACTACTATTCTATAGAACATAAAATATAGTATATATGGAGTAAAGCAGCATGTCATTTTAGGACAATGATAAACCTGTTTTTTGCCATTGCCACCTTGTATTTGATTATCTTATTATACCAGTATGTGTTTTTTGTGTTTTATTTATACCACAGTACCTTGCCAACATTAACTATTTATTGAAGAACAAGGCATCTTACTTTTTAACCCATGTTTATGTACAAGTCAAATGATAGTTATTATAAACCCTAATTTGAAAATGGATGTGTGCATGTAACTTGTTGATTTATTTATTTTCTAGAACTGCAGAAAGTGGCAGCTGATATGTTTAGCATGGAAGCAGCTTTGTTTGTACCCACAGGAACCATGAGCAATTTGATTGCTGGTAAGCTGTACAATGTAAGGTTTAAAAATGAAGCTTACAGTATATTCCTGTTTTTTTCTGGTAGATAAGAGACATTGAAATGAAATATTTTCTTTGGTTTAACTTCCTTTGTTACTCTGACTACACGTGTATTTTAAACTTAACAACTCTTTAAACAACTCTTGTTGCACATTATCTCTCTTTCCATCTCAGTCATGGTGCACTGCAGAGAGAGGGGGGATGAGATGATACTGGGAGATCTCTCTCATCTGCACATCTATGAGCAGGGAGGGAGTGCACAGGTATGCTTCTTACAGACTATATAAATAAATAGAATTGAATGTGTTTTCTGAAGTATATATTATCTGAGTGTGTGACTGCTGTATATTGGAGGCTGATGATGTTCTGATTCATTTCTCTAGCTTGCTGGTGTACACTCCAGGACACTCACGAATCTATCTGATGGAACGTTTGACCTGGAGCAGCTGGAATCAAAGATCCGCCATGGCTACCCCGATGCACACTATCCCCGCTCACGGCTGGTTTGTGTAGAAAACACTCACAATATCATGGGTGGACGTGTTCTCCCTGTCTCCTTCCTACAGCAGGTTAGAGACATTGTACAGTATTTCAAACTACATGTTTATTAGTCAAGCTTCAATGGCATTGCAATTAGTATTGAGTGTTAATAAATCAGTTTATCCTTGTTGTTATTAACATGGTATGAACTGCAACACCGTTCCTGTTAGGTGCGCTCTGTAGCAGATAAGTACGGACTTGCTGTACATATGGATGGTGCTAGGTTGATGAATGCAGCAGTGGCACTGGGTGTGCATCCCTCTGTCATAATCAAACACTGCCACACGGTCAGTGTGTGTCTATCTAAGGTAAGAGCCATACTCACTAAGAATGGCTTCTAAAATATAAACAAAAGTTCAAATATAAAAAAGTTTGTTATTTTTTGTTTCATAAAACCTTGGTAGCTATAATATTCCAAACAACATTCTACATGTATCATATCACATATATACTGTACTACTATATTCAAGATATTCTATTTTGATTCAGTGTCATTTTTGAAGTCCAACACAAAGTTGAGACACCTTTTAGCTAACTTTCTATGGGAAACGTAAAACTTCAGACAAATTTCTGGATTTTTATGAGCATCCTTTGTTTTTAAAATAATTGGGATCTGTTACTTTCTGATACACTCTGATTCTGAATATCTGCCTGCACAATTCTAATCTGTATAATATAATCTATATTTTCTTTACAATGTTAACTTGCATTGTTTGAGCTGCTATCCAGAATGTGGCCGTATAGTTTACTCCCATCTGAAGTAAACCTGCTTTCAAATGAATGTAGATTAGAGTCCGGGTGACAGTAAAAATATTTGCATTTCAATTACATGAATTACACGACTGGTTTTATGGGGTTTTTTTTGCTGATATATGCAAATTAGATGAATTTTTGCACTTGTCTGGGAAATGCAAAATATGTCAGCATGTAGACATGCCTTTTCAGTTTATTACAGTATGTTTAGAATAATACTGTAATTATTACCAGTACCACACATGCATCTGTGTCAGTAAGCCAAAATAACAATATTGTGTAAAATTTCCTTAAAAATTTCCCAACTTTAATTTAATACTATTTAAGATTACAAGTTGTCGGTTTACTAGATATAACTGTCTTGTACCTGCACTCACTGACCATTTAATAAGGTAACACCGTATGTACTATATGTAGATGTATATTATAAATATACAGTCACTGAATGTATTCCCTCTGTTGTGATTTGTCAGTGACATCTACTCTCTCTATTAATGGAAAAAGAGCAAAAGAACACTGCTGAGACAACCATGTGGGTGGTGGATCTACGCAACATGGCAGTGACACAAAAATGAGTTATAGTTCCTAACAGTATACCTACAGTATAAGATGTACCATCAACCTTACATCACCAGATTTAAGTGTGTTCAGAAAACGTATCGCTTACAAAACAAAATGACAACAAAACAGGATGAAACACATGGGAGAAAAATATCTATAGAAAATTAAACAGTGAGAGAAGATCAATTTCAATGACAAGGGCAATTCTAGAGAGAAAAGTATTCTGATTAGCAAAGATTGTAAGGGAGAGATGAATAATGGTTCTAGCATAAATGTAACGTTCCAGTATACTTAGCAATCATTGCTTACAGTCTGTCTTTGAAAGGGTTTAGGAGCACCTGCTGGGACCATGCTTGCTGGGTCTAAAGAGTTCATCCAGAGAGCATTGCGTGCTCGTAAAGCGCTGGGAGGTGGAATGCGCCAGTCAGGCATTTTAGCTGCAGCTGGAAAGATAGCCCTTGTGGACATGATAACTAGACTGGAGGAGGACCACAGAAATGCCAGAACCTTTGCCAAAGGTGATATATGAGCTGCAAAGCCATTTATGTGACTTTAAATACATGTGTTCAACTGCTTAGGAGACATTTATTTACCATTTAGGTACTGTTTATTTACCATTTATAAAAGGAATCTTCTGTTTTAGCACTTTTTAAGATTAGGTTTCATCAACAGGAGAATCTTTAGGGTTTAAATTACATTTATATGACAAGCTGTATTAAATTAAAATTGTGATCATTGGCAACTCACTTTGTTATAACAGAGAACAGTTCAGGACATGCTGTTCAGGACATGAAAAGAAACCATTTTGGGGACTACATATCTGTTGCTTGCTGTGACCTTGACCTCAACCTATTGTGATTAAATCAAACTGTCACACAGTGGCACTGGTCTTCACAGTGTTCTTTATTTGAACTGATATCATGCAGGAAAATATCTCAAACAAAATCAAACAATTCCCTGTCTAATATGAAGTCTTTACTTTTCTTTACAGCTCTTACCCAGTGTGATCCTCCTTTGTACCATGTGGACATGTCTTCTGTTGAAACAAACATAGTACGCTTCGGTTTGCGAGTTCCTGGGTTGAGTCCAACTCGTTTCTGTGAGCTGATGGAGGAGGTGAGCAATGAGGAGATTGCCGCTCTGAACCAGGGAGTACGTGTGCTCATGTTCCCTCATGTCGGGGGTACAGTGAGAGCTGTGTGGCATCTCAACGTCAGTGAGGAGGACACCCAACTAGCTATAAAGAAAGCCCAGTTTGTGGCCCAACAGTTTGGGTTGAAATCAGCAAGAAACAGATGAAAGCAAGTGCAAAATCTTCAATCATCATCAATGTCTACTTTAGTTATAAAGTGTTGCAAGATATTTTTAACCAAATCAGGAAAATTTGGTTTTACATTACACTCCAGTACTTCTTTTAAAATTGTAAGGCCTTATGGACACTGAAGCTTCCACTAAAGTTTCAACATTAAAGATCCTACAAGATTTGGCTGAAAAGTGAGATCAAGGGTCTGAATGAATGCAAAAAATTTGAGAGAAAACCCTAACCAGTGATATTGCCGTGTGCATGTCAATGTTTTACTTGAATAGACTTTAACCTAGCATAAAATATATCAAGCACCAGCACATACAGTTCTGTGTGTGTGTGTGTGTGTGTGTGTGTGGGTGTTTTGTAGTCAACCTGCAAGTGTTTTAACAGTCCTGAAGGTGCTTGGGTATGAGCTACAGGAGTTGGTTCCCCAACTGTTTTGTTGTTAGCATGGTGAAGAACACATTTCACACATCAAATGAAACTGCCATGTAAAAGAACCTAGACTGTGACTGTGAATTTGTTTGGCTAAATATGACAAAAAAAAAAATACCTCAAGAGCTACATAATTCTGTGAGTGCACCAGCAAAATCTACACCTACACCTGGATACTGAACTTCTATCAGTCACAGTGCACAAACAGAGAACATAATTGTCCAACTAGAATCTGCAAAATTATTGTAAATCTTTCTGGATGACCATTATAAATGCTGCAGCCTCATCAAAAGTAAAATGACTGAAGAATCAGGAGAGCAAGAGCCAGATTATAATAATTGCATGCACAAAGGCAACCAGGGTGTTCTATAGTCTAAATATAAGTTGGACACAGCAGGCTTTAATACAGTATGTGCAAGAGGACACACATAAACACACACAAACACAAAAGCATATTATACCTAAGGCTAAGTCAGGAAAAAATACTTGAGCATGAAGAGTGAACAAAGACAATTACAGACATTAAACTGAATTGATCTTAAAATTGATAAATTACGTATCCAATAATTACCAGAATATATTAGAAAGCCAGAAATAATATAAAAAAAACAGGAAACTAACACAATGGAATACTATAATTTGAGATAACTCATTCATTCATTCATTCATCTTCTACCACTTATCCGAACTACCTCAGGTCACGGGGAGCCTGTGCCTATCTCAGGCGTCATCGGGCATCAAGGCAGGATACACCCTGGACGGAGTGGCAACCCATCACAGGGCACACACACACTCTCATTCACTCACGCAATCACACACTACGGACAATTTTCCAGAGATGCCAATCAACCTACCATGCATGTCTTTGGACCGGGGGAGGAAACCGGAGTACCCGGAGGAAACCCCCGAGGCACGGGGAGAACATGCAAACTCCACACACACAAGGCAGAGGCGGGAATCGAACCCTCAACCCTGGAGGTGTGAGGCGAATGTGTTAACCACTAAGCCACCGTGACCCCCTTTGAGATAACTATAATTATAAAGCACATTATATACAGTATTGGTTTGAAAGTGACAGCCACATACTGCTATTACTGCAAGCTTGAAATTATACTGGTCCATGTTTTAGATATATAGTGAGGACCAGATGTCTGAGACCAAAAGTGAAAATGCTTATTTTTCATTATTTTCAATTGAATACAGCCATTTTTGTTACAAATTATACTGATGACATCAACTTGAGTGAAAATTTGAGTCTTTGCAAATATCTGGATAAATTACGTTTATTTTCTTTGTCTTAAAAATTCTAAAACCGGTTTATTTCCCATTTTCAATGTGGTCTCAGGCTTTTAGATCACTTTAAGTACTCATATAAAGTAATATAATCAATGTTTTCTCTAAATTTCTGCTGGTAATAAGATTGTCCTGTAGCACACATAATGACATGTTTTTCATTTTGGAATAATGAGTCTGTCACCAAGGTTTGCATATTAAGTACATGTAACACATGCCCCATAAACACACACACTCATTCTGAAGATAGATTGCCTTAATGACCAGAAGGATATTGCATTTGCTGAGCTGCATCTCAATCCAGAGCCCTGAGCCACACACTAGTCACAGTGTTTGAGATCAGCTACATAAAGAGGCACTTTACAAGTGTCAGCGTTAATAAAAATTATATATACAAAATGTCCATAAATAGTACTGCACTGTATCTTTTTTCTAAGTGAATACACCTTGGATGTATGAACAGAATTCAATTAACTTTGAACAATAGTTGCCTATGGCAACAATAAGTGCCACAGCAAAACATTGTTCTAGTGTTATATTCATGTGAAACATCTATTTTAATATAATTGAATTCATTCAACATTTGAAAAACATACATTGAAAAAAGCTTATAGCATGGATGATATTATGTTATAAAGTTTTTACTCATCAAGTTATTGAGATTAACAGTATGTAATACTGCAAGTTGAACTAAAGGAATGTGTAAGCCATTGTAAAATGTCTCAACCACTGTATGTATAACAATAATTACTGAATGGGCAGTTACAGATGATCCTAAAAGATGATGAAGTTAAATAATGTCAAGCACATTAGGTAAAGCACATATATAAAAATTATAACCCACTGTGTCCTGGTATTTACTGTGCATACATTTTTACAAATGTGATACGTTAAATGTTCTTTTGATAGTTAATATTGATATTTGAATTTTTTTTTAACTTCATATAAGTGTTGTATTTTAAACACAACAGGTCCAGGAGGTTGATATGAAACACTGCTGACAAGACAAGTTCAGAATAACAAGATGTTGAATTAGGATGAAGGTAAATTGAAGTGTAAAAAAAATAAAGGAACTTTTTGTTCATTTAAAAAAGATGTCATAATGTATCTTAATGGTATAATTATTGTGTAATATCTTATGTACATGCTCTTGGTCAACTTTTCACTTATGAATTGTTTAAAAGTACTTTTAACAATTACTATTCAAGAATTGTACAACTTTCACAATTACAATCAAATAAATTCTATAATTTAAATAAAGTATGTGTAAAGACTTTACAGAAAAAGGGAAAAAACTTATCTATTAATGTATAATAATGAAACAAAACTACTTTAAAGTGTACTCCAGTAAAATAAATAATGGGATGTTAATGCTACAGGAATGACAATATTGATTTTTAATTTGGCAAATTCATGCATACTGGAGATCTGAATGTTATATAGGGGCCACAGTCTCCTGGTATTGGGCTAATTGGACCATCCAGGCAGCAAGCAGTAGAAGAAGACCTGTTATCATTTCCAGGGTGAAGGAGAGCCAGGCCAAGCCCATTGACCAGCCGAAGGACGTGTGAACCATGGCCATCTGCTCCAACCCAATCCTTATCTTTGCCTCCTCCAGAGCTTTTTGGGAATAACTGATATACAGACTTACACCAGAGAGAGTGAGAAGGCCTGAGGAAAAACATATGTAGAGTGTATAGAATAGTGTATAAGAGAGTGTATAGGATAATAGCAAGAATTATTATCTATGTTAGTTAAAGAACCCTTGAGATAATCATTTAAGTCTTGGGTTAATAAAAAAAGACGTCAGGGAAAAAAAACAGACTTCATGAGCAAAGATGCTGTCTAATATCCTGACTAGAAACAGAAAAGTATTGACACTCTTGTCTTCCTCTCCTTGCCTTTATGCCTAAAGATTATGTAATGTCGCATATGTTTAATCATGAAGAAAGTGTGCCTCCTACCTTCTGCTGAACACTAACACTATTAGGCTATTAAACCATTGGGGAATGGAAGAATATGCCAAAACTGCATAATCAAAAACATTAAAGTATCATTAAGATTCAAGAAGATGTAATGCAATTTAGAATGAATATAATCTACCTGTGACACAGCAGTGGATGCAAACATGCCTTTAATTGCAATTCTTCATTCCTCATTTCATTGTACTGTTTAGAGCATTAAAAATGTATTACAATAAATGGCATGATGTTAAAGATAAAAAATATAGCGTGTAAACTCAATAAGTCTGTACAGCATCTGTACAATATTGTGAAAAGCTTGAAAGACATCTCACAATTCTGAGACCTAAGTATGGTTTGTTCTGTATGCTTAAAAATGGATTTTGATTTTTTATATCTTTACTGAGCCACACGGGTACAGATACAATCATCTTCAATCCAACTTATTACTCTACTAAATTGCCAGTTATCTATGTTTAATAATTACACTCAGGAAATGGTGGTCTCAGTGGTATGCTGTGTCACAAACAAAACAAACAGGTTTATGGCTTATTAATAGAAAATGACTAAAGCTTTAACCCAGGCTTGTACAGCTGCAGTCACATGCACAGAGAGCCTCTTATTGGCCCATCGCTAAAGCACTCAGACAGCAGGCATTAGAACCAAATCAACATTAGTGCATGTCACTGCAGGTCTGTAACATCACCAACAAAATGAGACAGAATAAGTACATAACCTTAATTGGCAATAAAGAGTCAAATGAATGCAGGTTCTAATTAGTAAAAGGAAAGAGACGTAGACTTTTAGAACTAGTAACTGTTAAACAGACTGTGTGTGTCTTTGGCATGCTTTTATACCTTAGGTGCAACAAGAAGGCCACAAAGGCCATAAAATGAGGAATATTTGAAAATATTTATCCAAATGCCCAAATGCTTGATATACACTGCTAATATCAGCATTCTGTTTAAATACCGAGGAGTTTCACACCTTCATATTCAAGTTTTATGATAATGCAATGGTATAACTGAATGCTAAGTCTTTTGTAATCAAAAAACGCTTCTGTTTTTTTTACAAGGGTAATCCACCTCCTGCATACACAGTAAACACTTTACCTAAATCACAGATAGAAAGATTTCCGTGATCATTCAAATCCAATTTCATTTTTACATTTACATTGACAGCATTTGGTATACGCCATAAATTTAAATGTTAAAATGAAATTGGATTTGATTGATCACAGTAATCTTTCTATCTGTGATTTAGGTAAAGTGTTTCATAAATTACTGTTAACTGTTGATCTGCTGTGTCTGGAATAAATAGATAGGGTTGAAATATTTGACTAGGAACTTAACTGCTCACCTAAATTTAACTATTAAATTCTTATTAGGTGTTCTGGATTACAAGTGAAGTGTAAAGGATTATTTTCTGGCAGTTTCTCATGTTTCAAGGCAAGGAGACCTTTATACTGCATGTCTCATGCTTTTAGATAACTATTAGGGGTGTACTTAATAAAGTTCACTGTGCCTTTTCCCCTGGGAAAGAACATAAAACCAGAGACTGTTCTGTCCAAAATACTGACATCTGATTATCTCTAGAGTTTAATATACGGTTACAACATTTAAACCCTTCTAATTTCCCTTGATTTCTGCATTACATATTCATAATATGTGGCATGATCTTCAAAATTTCAATTTTTACATATTTAAAAGTACTTTTTATTTGGTATGATGAACACCCATATGTTAAAAAATGCCTTTCAAGTATTTTCCAGCTTCTTACATCTCTACACTTCTTATTTTAAGGGTCCTAAGAAAGTTGTTTTGATCTGGGAATGGTTCACTGCTTATGAGCAGCAGACATTGAGTTTTCAGAACTATTGTGCTTTATTTTTAATAGGGCAGGACACTTAACAGCTTACACCTGAACAACTGAATTTGTGTATACAATTTTGCACAATTATCACATTTGTTATCACAGAGAAGGATAATCTAGTACCTTCTCTGGAGCATTACAGAGATGTTGAAGAGGAGCACCAATCTCCTCACGTTTTCATCTACTGTACTCAACTCAGTAACACTAATACAAAAGCTGTAGGGGAAAAAGAATTCAATAAAGCTGTTAATTCTACCCATTGGTATTAAAAGATAATGTACTGTAATAACACTGGTCCCAAAACACAGCTCTCAAACTGCCAATTTAATCTTTTGGTTTCCTTTGAGTTAGCCAGCAAAAGCACTATCCTCATAAAGAGATCATGGAAATGTGTAGCAATTAGAATATACAAGATGCTGCTGTAATTAGACAACCATTTCCTTTAAAGGCCAGTTATGAGAAAGGTTGCTGTCTGCAGTTATAAGGCTTTGCTGAACATCAGCAGTTGCACCAAATAAATACATCAGTTACATAAAACAATATTAGTCTATCAAGGACATGCAGACTTGTACATGGAAAAAACTTACTGCAAAGAAGAAAATAGGATGCGGTTCCCATGAGGAGAAGTCTACTCCGGGCCAAAGAGCTGACCATACCACATATTCCTCCAAACACTAAGAGCACCAGACTAAGAGGCAGCAGGACAGCAATCACATTATGAATATCTGCATGATAGAAAATCATGACTGATTATTAAACATTTTATTATTAAACATGTACAGCCTATGAGAAACGTACAGAATGGGCAACGGCATGTTTGTGTTAAATTACTGTTTCTGTACATCAGTGATGGGATTGACAATTAAATGAATTCAAATGCAGCCATTTAATTGCTTGATAAAGTTGGATATGAGGAAATGCTTACTCTGCATGTGTCTTTCTGATTCTGAAATACTTGGCAGGTCTCCTGTAAAGGGCTGTTCATCTACAATCAGAGACATCACCACTGGAATAATTTGACTTTACTGTAAATAAATAAATCCCATTAGACTCCCAAATTAGTTATTAGCCCACTGTCAAAAAGAGAAGATGGTTTTTTTTGGAGGAATAGAAATGTTCCTTACCATTTTCCACTCCCCAAAGTCCAGAATGCACATGCTGCAGTTCTGTGTGATTCGTCCGTTTATCCTCTATAATGTACCAATACTCGGTTCCGACGGCGAGCGCCAGAAAGCTGAAGCTGAGAATTGCGCTTAATCCAGCGCCCAGGACCACGGAGCCGAAACAAACTCTCATATCAGTCAGTGTAGCAGATAATATTTAAAAACCAGTGTCAGCACTTCTCATACACAAGTCAGTCTTAGTGCATTTCTTAGTAAAGAAGATGTGGTAAGAGGAAGATATACACGTCATACATCTCGGCGATAATGAGCACCACCTATTGAAGGCTTTCTGGTGCTGAAACATGGGGTTTAGTCCATTGTTGTGCATCTTTAACGTGTGCAATTGAATCGTGACAACGTCATAGAAACCACTTCATCGTCTTCAAAGCTCTCCGCTAATAGTAACCATTTAATTTGTTTATATTAATGCCAATAAATAAAAGCATAGATATTCCTAACCGGAAGCATTATATATATAATCTTGATATGATCAGTGTGAATGCACATTTTGTATCATAAACCAAATCAAATATATCAGTCAAATATAACATGAAAGATCTTAAATGTGAAATCAATAAACAGCAGTTGCTTTAAGACATTTATTGCATTGTCTCTGTAATTTAAGTGGAATATTTTAATTTCATTTTTAGGCTTAATAAAAGTTTATATATATATATATATATATATATATATATATATATATATACATATATATATATATATACATATATATATATATATGTATATATATATATATATATATATATATATATATATATATATATATACACCCCACTAAATATTCAGTCCTTTATTAAGTCAATTTGCCCTCTGTTATGGTTTCCAAATAATTAAATTTTCGTATCATTATTCCAGAAGTCTTGGCCTTTGACAATGTATTCTTTAGCAAACCTTTGTCTTACCCTCATGTTTTTGTTAGACAGCGAACTTTACCTCCTTGCACACCTCCCATGATAAAGTTGTGCAGTTTCTTTCTGATTGAAGACTCGTGCACTTTGACATCATCTGTAGCAAGAGCTTGCTTTAGGTCATGAGATATGTTAGAGTTTTGGAATCTTTTTTAAGCATCTTTTTCTGCTCTTGGTGTGAATATGCTTAAATAAACTGACCTGGCCATGTTGTCAGTTGTTTTAAATGTTCTCCACTTGTAAATGATCTTCTGGACAGTGGAATGGCTGATTACAAATTCTTTTGAGATCTTTTAATATCCCTTACCAGAATCATAAGCATCAGCAATCTTCTTTCTGAAGGTGTCAGAGATCTCTTTGAATCTCACCATGGTGATACTTATCACTCTAACAATTAAGAGCAAACCAAACTAAATATCTGTCTAATCTCTCTGTTCAGGCACTGCTTCCATGTAAATACTTTTGTTTTTTCTTGCATTTTTCAAATCTGAAACTGTTCAGCAATGCAATGTATGTCTATGTCTATGACCAATTTATTCCAAAACACAATACATGGCCAAAAGTATGTGGAAATTAAAAATCACATACATATGTGCTTAATGAACATGCCAGAGTTTGTCTTCTCTTTTCATTAGAATAGACTCTGCTCTTTACAGGCTTTATACTATAATTTGGAACATGCCACACTAATTTGTTCCCACTAGTCAAGATTGTTACTAATGTCAGGTCTGGGTTTCAGTCGGCATTTGGCAGTGTAGTTGTTAAGGCCCTCTGAAGCCCATTTTAATTCTTCCGCATACACCTTGGCAAACCATGTCTGTTGGTATGCTGGAAAATATTTGGGACCCTTTAGTACAAAGGAAGTGAAATTGTAATTTTACTGCATACAAAGATATTGTAGACAATTGTGTGCTTACAGCTTTATGGCAACAATTTATGGAAGGCCTACATTTGCCTTTGATTTTCAGATGTCCACACAGTGTATATGGTATAGGATATATACTAAAAACAATTGTTTGTGCAATAACATCACACCAGTAGGAGTAATGCAAAAAGACTCCCCAAGGGTTCCGCTGCATTGAATTATAAAGACCAGTCAACACACAAATTTAACAAGCTATGTTAGCAAGCAAAGTTTTAGTATATTAGCTCAGGTATTCCCATAGGTTTTGCCCCCCAAAGTCTACCATAACCCTATAACCACTGACCAGCCATAACACAGTCACAGGATAATAAAATGTGCACACATTTTATACACAGTATAAACTTTATTTATACTTATGGAATGAGACTCACTAAATCAGCCATGATTTTAAAATGAAGGTTCATTAGTTAAAAACGACGCAGAAAATTTCACAAACTTGAACATTCCAGTGTCCGGTCCAAATAAAGTCTATAGAAACAGACTATACACATACATATATACAAACTTTACATATCCAAATGAGATGATTATCCAAAAATAGATTATTGTGAAAAGTAAGAACAGCAGCAAGGTCTGTATCCTCCTCATTCTTCACCCATGGCAGACTGGATGATCTGTCCTCTTTTCAACTTCACAGCTTCTTCAAATTTTTCAATGGCCTGGCCACACATATTTTTCTATGTTAAGAAAGAAAAACTCATCAAAACATGCTTTTTCTTGATTTTCTTTTTTAAATCTTGCAACAGTAATTCACAGTAAGCACTGCAACTGGTCGGAATGCTTTCACTATATGTTTTGGGTCATTATCCATCTGTACTTCCATTATCCATCTGTACTTGCAGAATTGAACAAAATAGCTTTATACACTTCAGAGTAAGGGCATAACAGTGAACAAAAATTGTGAAAAAACAATGAAATACCCTAACAGGAGAATCTAGTAGTAGTTTGTGTAGAGTATCGTTTGTGTTTTTCTGCATTTTTGTACACCAAAAATGGTCAGGATCAGTGTTTGCTGGTGTGTCTTATGAAACTGTATGGACACATCTTCACCCATACAAGAGCCATTTTTCATAACATCTTAAAAATGTGCAGTGGACTTAAAAATATGACCAATTTTTACTGTGCTGTGTTGTATAGAGAATATAAGCAATAAGAGAGAACATCTAAAAAACAAAAACAAAAATCCTCTAGTTCTTAGCTGCTTTCTTGGGTAAAGAATCTATGCCTGATTTTAGGACCAGAGAGTAGTTTCAAATCACTGATACATTTAGTTTCCAAAAACTGCTATTTTTCTTGCTCCAGGAATATGCATGGTGTGTTTACCTTAATACTTACAATAATAAATTTCTGCCTCTCTTTCTGAAGCCTGAGAAACTCCTCCACAGTTAGACTTTCCAGAGGCTTCTTCAATGTGATGAAATTGCAACTGGATGAATGTGCTTTATGCTCCTTCCTAAATATAAACAAACAAAAACAAGCACAACAGCAAATTTAAAGCAGGAACCACACATAGAATGATGGCAATGAATTAGGTTTGCTATCAAAATGCCCCCTATATCCATTTCATACTTTATTTATGTTTCAAAAATTTTTTTTATCAAATGTATGTACACAAACATGTCTCAGGTTAGTCAGACAAATTTGATATCAGCAACTGAGGTAATATGCAAATAAGCTCTTTAAACAGGAAAGTACGTGGAAGCAGAGGTGAGAACTTCCAATACATTTGTTTATTTTGAATGTAACTTGTGTCATGTTTTTTTACTTGCTAACATGCCGTAGAAATCAGCTACTCAATTCTCAAATACTCAGTTTGTTCGTCCAGGTCTGTGTTTACTTCAATTCTTTAAACTAATTTAAATATTTAGTAATGCCAGCCAAACCAGATGTAGGGTGTAATGATTATTTTGCTGGGCGTTTAAAAAAATATTTACTTTATTAAAGAAAAATAGGCCAGCAATACAAAACACCATGGTCACTTTCTACTACATTCTGCAAATAACTCAGAGATATGATGCTTATTAGACAGATTAACAGACGCATAGTACAGGTACACAGCAACGAAATGCAGTTTGGCATCTACCAGAAATGCAAAGAGTAGCAATTGTGCAAATAGACAAGTGCAGATAAAAAAAATAAATAAATAAATAAATAATAATAATAATGATAATAATAATAATAATATGTACAGCATGTAATACACACACACACACACACACACAGGTATATATGTAAACAAATGTACAGTGAATAAAAAAGGTTAGAGCTGGGCAGAGATGTGTGGACGTTTTTGAAAAGTACTAGAAAATAGTTCTGAGGCTACAGCATTGAAAAAAAAATGTGCAGAATGTTGTAAAGGAACAAGTAGAAGGTTCTAAGGTTATGGCATTTAAAAAAATGTGCAAGCTGAATAAACATACATACAAGGTGTATATAGATACATAAATAAAATAGTACAGATGTATGTAAGGCACAATATGTGTAGAGAATAAGAAGTATAAAAAATACAATATGTACATTGTGTGTATAATTGTACAGAAGTCCTATACAGTATTATTACCATAAAGTTAACTCTCTGGCGGTGATGGACATTGTGAAAGGTGTTGTTGTTGTACTCACTCAGGATCATCATCTGGTTCCCAGCCTTCCAGCTCTTTAAGACAGAAGAAACACTGTGCAAGATCAGGACAGTTCTCAGAGGGCACATGGATGAAGCCTGCTTTAGCCATCTACAACAGGAACAACTTTAAACCTTCAATTTCACTCAAAAACAAACACTAAGCAATCATATCTTATAATAAACAAGTAAGCATCTACGTCATCATTAGTATACTTACGTTCTCAGGAGTACAAACGCAGTCTTCCTGAAATGGCCAACCATCGAAAGTTAAAAGCCTGTTTTCATAAAAATACGACTTTGTAGGCTCATCGTTAATATGGTCCATGTTTACGACGTAACTTCGTAACGACGTTTCGCAGAAAGGCACAAACACGTGTAACGGTCAACGTGTAAGGTTTAAATTTTTGTGCGCACGATTTCATTGGTTAAGCTGAGACGCATGACACGCATGCGCAGAAACACTGCGGGACACAGCGACATCTAGTGGAGCTGTTGCAAATTCGTCCTGGTGACGTGTCAGGTGACATCACGTGGAGATCTCGGTTTTCTTATTGTACAGGTTATTGTACAGGTTGTTATTATACAGTTTTTTTTAAGCGAAACGGATGTATAATCCCTTTCTTTTTGTAACACTCTGTAAGGTATATATATATTTCTTTCTGTTGTTTCCTTTGATGCTATTATGAGTGTAATACATAATAGCTGAACACACTGTGATCATCTGTATGTATATTGTTATTGTTCTTGTTTTGCAAAAAATAAAAAAAAAGCACAAAAAATATACAGGTTATCATACAGGTTATTTATGATCTTATGATCAATAACAACATTATTAAAGAGAGACATGGTTAAATAATATTTGTCTGAGAAGTTTCAGTTGGAAAAACGTGAATACAGGTAATGGTTAAATATTATTTTTAAATTATTTATTAATCTTCATTATCTTCAGATAATGAAGATTATCTTAATTAATCTACAGATAAATTCAGTTGACTAATGAAGTACTAACAACTTTTGAAATCCATTTTCTAGTCACTTTTTTTTTATTCTTACCTAGGCAGAAATGAAAAGCAGATGACATGCATTTACAGAAATCTTAAATATAGTTAGAAGGGAAAAGTCCTGATGGTTAACGAAATTCAAGCTAGGAAATCTAGTTTTGATCCTAGTTTTGTCTGTAACAATTTAATCATAGTGTTTTCAGTACAAACATGACAAACCCTTTAATAAAACCATTTTTGTGTGAGTGCCACATGCCATAATAAAACAGCACTCTGTACCTCCAGTACATAAACTACCACTTGTTGAATGATTGGCAAGACTAAAACAAATAAGAAATAAGCCTGTGGAGGAAATTATTAAAAATAGCAATATTAGTTAAGGCCTTTTGGCAGGTACCAACATAGGACTTAAGATTTTAAGACTGTATAAACATTTGGGAAGAATAATTAGTGCTAAAAATCAACATGTGACATGTAAATGTAGGATAAAAGCTACATTAAACAATTTAATACTTTATATTTTAGAAATATTAAGCAGAAATTAAAAACTTAATATTTCAATTTAAAAGTCTTTGGTTTTTGATCTATCATGTTCAGAATCTGGGAGATTAGCATTTAGCTATTGAGAAAGTATTGACATATGCTAATATACAAAGAAAACATCTGTTTTAGCCCTCGTGTGTATTATTTCAACAATCCATGTTCAAAAATACCAGGTCCCCTGAGCCCCAAAATAACCAATAACAATGGACGACAGAGGAAAAAGTCCTTAAAATGACCACTAGGTGTCAATATTCCCAGAGAGACGAGCTATCTGCAGTTTCTCCATCACATTTCAGTGTGCCGCCCTGGTCTCCACGCAGGTACTTGCCATTTGTCCCCTTTATTCCAATGCGGCCATGCTCTAAAAACTCAAAGCAGAAGTCTTCAGGTGTGTCTCCATCTGAACAAACCATGCCAGTGCTGGACACATACCAGAACCGCTCTCCTGCACCTGAAAGAGATATATATATATACACATACATCACACCTGAAATCTGCCTGAAAATTACACTGGTAAATAAGTCAGAACCCTGCATTTTCAATATATTATTATTATTATTATTATTATGAATTAATACTCAAATTTAATAAATATTTTGTGGTTTTTGTGATATTTGAGATCAATAATTAGTTATTCTGTCTTTACTGTAGTGGCAAAAATCAAACATTCACCTTTCACATGGTATGCCCCATCACTGAATTGTACTGTGAAGATGTCATAAACCGAGCGGTTTGCATCTAGTGTGTTAGAGTTTTTGTGATGGCACACATATCCATTCTCACCCCGGAGAATTAGGATGGGCCTATTGATCAGTTTCAGAATGAACTGTTCATCATTGCCTGTGAGTAATAAAGTTAAAAGAAATTCATTTGTTCAGTTCTAAGGGAATAACATATTATATTTACTTAGTAGCAACACAAACATGTCTTTGGTATTTGCCAGGACACACCTATTGAGTCGCTAACTGCAGCAAGCTGTCCATTTTTCTTGGTGCACACATATTTCCCATTGCTAGCTTGTAGTGCCACCCGTCGTCCAAGCCACACAATATCAAACATGGTGTTGGCACTTCTGCAAAGGCAGAGAAAGAAATAAACATTTTTACATTTAGGAGCCATTATTGGAACAGCTTTGTGACAAACCACGTACACAGAAAATACACAAACAATAACCAGTGTTTGTGGTGGCATATTTTTTTATTATTGAAGAATTATATAAGTCAAATAAATGTCTGAATTATTTGTTTATAGCTATGTTCAATTTTGTGAAACATATAAATATTATAAACAAATAAAGATTATAAACATATAAAGATTTGAAATTGAAAAAAAAACCATTACAGACAAACTGCCAAAGCCTTCACTAATAAAGACTTTCCTGTACCACAAAATATAATAAAACATTAATACTCTTGACTGTTACACTGAATACTAGTGACTGCTGACACTGCAGACTCCTTCAGTGATTACAAACTTTATCTGTTTATGTGAAGTATCTGCCAAACAAACATGTCTAATCGACTTAACAACACAATCTGATTAATAAGAATATAGATTTTGGGGCTTCTAAATGATACATATAGTAATAGTGCACTATAAGAAAGTATAACTCTTCTCATGCAAATAACATAATATTTTCATACAGCTATAAATAAGTAATAACTATACTTCATTACTGACTGACAGGAACCTGTCTGTGAAAGAGGGCTGTTTTTAATAATAATAGTCAGACTTACGCTTCTTTGGCTGTGGACTGGATTCCTCCGTGAGCTACAAGTGTCCAGTAGTTGCCTTCATTTGTCCTGAACTTGCACTTTTTGCTTTCTCTATCGATCTCCATTTGGAAAGTCTCCATGTCTGTTTCATCATCCTGATTTGCAGAGATGTTCACCCCTGTCAAAAAAACAAACAAACAAAAAAAAAAGTGATAGACAATTTACCATTTGATTGAATTTTTTTATTATCCACAGGGACATCATTGCCTTAATCAATGTATCTACTATTTCACAGAGAATACACAAAAATTATGACATTTTATTTTTGTCTACAATATGATTTTTCATTGCTCTTGACCTATCGTCTGTAGTTTAATTCTGAGAAAGTAGATTAATCTGCCATAAAGTTGGTTTTTATTATCACCATCTTAAGCCATGTTATCTGTGATAAAATAAATAGAAATAGAAATCCAGAAAAATGAATTCCATGATAAAAATCCTAAATTTTAGCATATCTATGACAATTTAAAATAAACATATAAATGACAGTATAAAATACTATTTATATATATATACTCCCATTTACCTTTATTCTTTAGCTGTGATGTTGAGTTTTTCTTTTGTGACGTGCAAGTGAGGAAGCTTATTATTAGCAAGCCTCAGTATTGTAAAATATAACATAAACATAAAACAAAACATAAAACACACAAGAATCTACATTCCTCTTTAAAAGTATGGGAATTTTTTTTTTTACTTTTAAAAACTTCCAATCAATTAATAAACAAGCTCTGCATGAGATATTTATAGCAGAAGGAGGCGGTGTTGTCTGAAATGACCTGTGCAAACATCTAGCCTTATTCTAATCAAGTAGAATATTTTTCTCTCAAAATACGTAAAAATGCATTCAAACTACTTCTGGACATTTTACTAATTTGTTTTCTATTAGCAAACAATAGCTATTATTAAGGAGTAAAATTACCTGCTAAAATAGTAAAATTACACTCAAGAGTATAAGTTGAATAATGTAAATATATTTTATAATCTCATGGACAAAAAGGCCTACATTCAAGTTTACCACTTAATATAACAACAAGAATAAAAAAAAAACATTATTTTGAAGCAATAGAAGAAGCTCATTTATCAGAAGCAAAGTGTCCAGAAATACAAACTCATATACACACTCAATGTCATACACAAACATGCGAGTGTATTAATTCCACATAGTCCATTAGGGGATTCATAACATATCATCTGATTTGGTTCCCTGATTTTTTTCAAAAGCTTTACACATTAAAAGGGACTTCAGACCTTGTTGCACAATGGATTTCTACTTTTATTCTGCTGGTAAACAAAAGACTTTGGTAAAAATGCCCCAAATAGATTGCAATTGCTCATGCCTAAAGTAGATGCATCCTAAAAAATCCCTTGATTATTTCCTTAATCCTTTAACAGCCCAGATCTTGAACCTTACTCCTCCACTCTTCAATCCTCCCCCTCTCCAACCCCTCCCCTCGTCTCATTCTGTGCTCCCATAATGCCGTCTGTAGAGAAATGCAAAGCTGCACCATGGGGCCAAATAAGCAGCTTTGAGTGGCGTATGTACAATCCTTCTGCTCAGACACTCAGGTTCCCAAGCAGCATAGAAAAGAAAAGAAGGAGGCTCAAGCAATGCTTGTGTTTTGATGGGGCACAGCAGGCTTTCTGAGGCATGCTGGGACAAAAACCACGGCTATCATCACAACCTGCGGGCATCTAGCGCTCACCCATGGAATGCCTTTTCACAATTCACAATTTTACGTTTATGTTTCATGCATGTGTGTATGCTTCTTTCTGTATAATTGCTGCATAGCAATAAAACACAAATTATTATATCATGCAGGCTGTTACCCAGCTTATTGGGATTTATGTTATATTTTGCCAGAACAGAGAACATGAACTGCTTATTTATCATATTTATAATAGACTGCTTGTTTCAACCACAGCCCAGCTTTCAATGATATCTGATTGAAAAGTTTTTTGATATTTTTGATCATTTCACTGCAGACTCTTCATCTCAGTGTCCCGTTACACTTCATTTTCCAATTTCATGTCTGATTCTGCTTTACTTTTACACATCAGATAGAAAGTGAGAGCCCAGCTGTGACTGGACTCTCCCCTTATCTACTCGTTTGATCAGTTTTCCTTCACAATGTGATGACCACAAAGCTCAATCCTGCACGCTTCAGAATGACCTCAGGCCCATCACAAAATACTCCCTCTCAATTTACTAGCCCTTTTCTGAGGAATGTAACAGTACCCAAAGATACTGAGACACAGAGAGAGCCTTCTGCAAACTAGGGCAGGTAGAATAGTAAATGTGGATCTTTTCTGACATCAACTTGATTAAATGAAGAGAGTGAAATAATGAGCATACTTGGTATAAACGAATCAACCACTGAATAGAGTCCATTTTCTGGACAGACATCCTTCGCTAGAGTAGTTAGTGGTCTCAAATACAATAATAACTAACTGGACAATAGGCACAGCACAAAACAGTGCCACACTGACCACTACACTATTCTAGTGTGAACAAAATACCAGATGTTACAGGGTGTGCAAAAAGATGTAACAATGACATAATTAATAAAAGAACTCTGTTCATATTTACAAACAGCCAGGATGTTTCATCCTTGACCTGCTTATGAATCTGCTTTTCAGTTTTCTGATGCAGTAAGGGGCATTGAAAACAGATTTGCCTGTTAGAATATGTGCCATATTTTTTATTTTAGTAAAAAAGCTCCCCGTCACCTCACAGACAAACCCACTTCCTCCTAATCCTGGTTACAGTCCAACACATACTAGCAAGTCTCCAGTAAATTTCTACCAAATGATCAGAGAAATGGTTGAGAAAAAAAGCCACCCAGTGTCACTCCTCATTATTGATTACAAGATCATCTGGGTTTGTATTGCATCCTAGAGTGAGGCACCCAGGGCTTAATGAACCCCAGACCCACAGTGCTGATTGGAGGACTTGTCGGAAGTCATCTTGGCCTTCCTTCATCATGCACAGACTCTCTGGGAGAAATGAACTGCTGCATCCATTAGCAGAATTACTTTGCTTAATTGCTTTTTGTATGGGATGAATATGCAGTAGATGGATAGAGATGCTTCTTTTCCATTAGCTACAACTACTCCATCTGCTGTGTGCCATTCTCTCTCTCCCCCTCTCTCTCACTCTCTCTCCCCCTCTCTCTCACTCTCTCTCTGTCTCACCTTTCTACTACCAAAACAACTAAACTTTGGCGATGCATCTCTGCCTCATTTTTCACAGCATAGGATTTGTATTCATTGTCAATATCTCAAAAGAATTTGATGGTTGGGGGGCACGGTGGCTTAGTGGTTAGCATGTTTGCCTCACACCTCCAGGGTTGGGGGTTCGATTCCCGCCTCCGCCTTGTGTGTGTGGAGTTTGCATGTTCTCCCCGTGCCTCGGGGGTTTCCTCCGGGTACTCCGGTTACCTCCCCCGGTCCAAAGACATGCATGGTAGGTTGATTGGCATCTCTGGAAAATTGTCCGTAGTGTGTGAGTGTGTGAGTGAATGAGATTGTATGTGTGTGTGTGCCCTGCGATGGGTTGGCACTCCGTCCAGGGTGTATCCTGCCTTGATGCCCGATGACGCCTGAGATAGGCACAGGCTCCCCGTGACCCGAGGTAGTTTGGATAAGCGGTAGAAAATGAATGAATGAATGAATTTGATTGTTCATATGTATACACAAGTTTAATGTAACAACACTTAATAACGTATCCATAATTTTATTTTTTATATTTCCAATCATGAACTAATTGTGTCAACAAGGATAGTCTGTGGTTTAAAGCTAATTCTGCAAAAGTAATTTGAGCATCACACCTGATCCTAGTAGAAAGAAAAATACAGTCATGAATGTGATGGGTTGAGGAAGCCATTGACAGACAAATGAATAAAAAAAATTGCTTACAATTTGTAAACTATAAGTAAACCTCAGACACAGCGACAAGTCTCCATGTATGATTTCCATGTCAGCTTTACCCTCTAAAATTAATGGTGTGTTTTCTCATCCTTGCCTCTGTATGATATGCAATCATACTTTTCATTGCCTTTCCTTCTCTTTTGTTTTATTTGCTTGTTGGCTTAGAAGACCAACTCTCCCTGAGGATTCTCTGATTTGCCTCCCTGTTGTGCCCTTTCTTACAGCATGGTCCCCAGATAAAGAAAAGCAGTGAAAGGCTTGTGTTTCTGAAAACTGACTCCACCATCATTGAAATGACCCTGTCCACTCAATTATTTATTGCACCTTGCCACTGTCGGGTGTCTGTATGCCAGTGTCTGCATCTTTTGTGCGTGTCTGCATGTGCAGGTTTTTATCTATTACTGTGTCCATGGTCATCATCCTACTGCTGATGTAAAAGGAAAGGCGACGCCATTGCTCTGTGAGGCTCTATTAGATGAGTGAATTAGAGAGAATGGAATCAGCTTCTGTTCCCTACAATGCATATTCAGAGGCAATGAGTTGCTACAGTAATTTATCTACTGCAGGTGGCTCAAAGTGCTTACCAGGAACACTATTCTGGAGATAGTGGAAACCATTGCAGCATGCAAAGTATAAGTTACACTATCGCTGCAACAAACAAGTCAGTGTAGATGCCTGGTCAAAGAGGAAAACCAAAAAATGTGCAGCGTGCTTGCTATCAGTTTACTTAGCCAGCGAATATAAAACAGCAGCATCTGGCCAAACAATAAAGCAATGCCCAGCTGAAGAGACAGTTGCAGTAAATTATATTGCTAAGGTCAAGCTCATGCACAAGGCTTTTTCTCCCCACCAGCTTTATAATATCATTACAATTCATGAAACTGCAACATTTGTCTTGCACTAATGTGGTGATATATTTCTTCTAAGAATGCTTGCTATGAAGATTTAGTATTATTCTTTCTTCATTTCTGTTCTCTAAACCCACGCATTATGAAGTATTCATAAAAACCGGCATGTAGAGTGAGGAAATTTGTTAAACTGATTAGAGTATCATAAAATGATTTTGGTAACACACAGACAAAGATGTCTATCAATTATGCACTTTCAGAGAGCATGTTAGTAATACAATTTCACTTCTAAAGGCCATGAAAGAAAATTCAATTTATTGTGTGCTTGGAAGGCTTTCCAAGAACAGATTCAGGATACCAATTCCAACTTTGAATAAGTAATGGTACCTGAGGCTCCTGTACTGGTTGTAACTAAAGGACAACCTCCTGTAAAGCACTTTGCAGCGCTTTACTCTCAGTTACACAGTAGGTTGGTCAGTTAACACTGGTTCACTAGTTCACACTTTTATCATCATGTACCTTTATTTATAATCCTACTACTATATTTATATTTAATGTAATTACCTGAATACTCTATTTAATTTAATGTTGCACAATGACAGTATCTAAACTTGGTTAGTGCGCCAAATATTCTTATTAATATTTGTAATTAGGTTTATAATATATGAACTCTACCACTACGAAACAAACACCAAAATAAATTGATAAAAATAAATCGAAATGCCAGCATTGCCAGCATGGTCTGTTAGTCTTTGACAGTTCCTCAGCTTTACCCACTGATGGTTAGTTTGCTTTAAATCTCACCCACACATTTATCGTTCATATTTGTACCTGCTTGCAATATTTTGAAAATACAAACAAACTAGTAACCTAATTTAACCCACTACACCCAAAAGTTTTATTCACACTCACTAGGTTCATATCTGACCAAACACTCACATTAAATAACTTCCCAATTCCATTCCTGATGCAAACCATTCAGCTCAGACATTTTGTTTGTGCAAGCTTTAAAAAAGAAAAATTATATATTTGTAATATAAAACATATCTATTTGCAGCTGATTAGAATATAATATCCTTCTGATCCAAATAATGCATTAGATTTGGTTGCCTAATACTAATCCCTAATACTTTTAGAACAAGAAAACAGCCAGCACAACTTACCTTGTCGAATGGAGACAAATCTGTTATTGGCAGCTTGAAACACCACCTGTGGATGACTCTCTTCTAGGTCAAACAGCTCATCCTTGCCTGGTTTGGAGCAGCGTCCTGAGCGTAGGGTACCTGTTGGTCCCATTGGGCTCAAGTACTTTCCTTCACAGTCCTTAAAAGCTAATTTGCCAGATTTAAGCTCCAACGTGTATACCGTTCCTCTGCTATTTTCAAATAACAGTTTCCCATCATTGCTTAAAAAGCGGCTATCACTGGTCTTTAGGCAGTACTTGCCATCCACATAAACCAGTGTTAGAAGAGCATCAACACCCCATGGAATGTTGCTGTCCACAGCTATTTCACTGTCAGGTGCAGACAGATGAGCATAACGTTTGCGTGCTACACTTAACAAGTTGGCTTGTGGATGAAGGGCCAGGTGCATAGTCCAGAGCTCTGGCTCACCAATGGTCTGAGCAAAGCAGGATAGGTGGTCTTTCGATCCCCCAAAGAAGCGCAGATGTGGCTCAGACTGCAAGGCCCAGCGGCCATCTGACTGTGCCACAATTATGAACCTGCATGCATTTTCCTGTGTCTCAGCTTCACAACTCACCTTGCCATCTTTGTCAGAGGCCAGATAGCGGCCCAGGTGGCTCTGCAAGTACACCACTTGGCCATCAGTCTCATCTTGCTCAAGTGTCCAGATCTGCTTTTTCTTGAGACTTGGAGCTGAAGCGTTCACTTTGAATCCAAAAGCCTCTGCTGTCAGGTAGCGATGTTCATAATTAATCAGCCCAAACTGAAGCTTTAGGGCTTTATTGCCATTTATAGGCATTGTGGCGTAGAACTCAGGTGAAAGAAGCAGAGTAACAATTCAGAGATGAAACCAACTTCCAAACTAGTTACCTTTCCTCCTTTTCCTGACTAGCTTGTCAATAAAAAAACTAATTCTTTAGCATGAAGTCTTCTAAATCCTCCTAAACAATTTATTGTACTTTTTAACTTCTTTTAACTTCAACAGTTATATATTTATCCTTTTTACTCGTTGGTCAATTGAGTTTTCTTTTGGTGATTTCATAAAGTCCGTTGTGTCTCTTCCCAAGAGAGCTTACCAAGGCTCTGTTTTTCTGTTTCCTAATCAGCTCAGATTAAAATCAGCAGGACTCAATACCTCAATCCAGTGAGCTGCTGACGTCACCTTGATCCCACCAGTTCCTTTTCTTCTTGACTCACTCACTCCCTTCCTGTCCTTTTCTCCATCTTTCTAACTCTTTCTCAATGCATTCACCAACCTTATCCTGTTTGTCCTACCAATAATCACTCGTGGGATTACTGAATCCTAAAGACACATGGTCTGGAGCTATTCTGAACAGTGTAAATACTTAACATCAAGACTTCTATTCTGTCTGCTTGATTAATTTCTGTCCCTTTCCTTTTTGCAGACCTCATGAAGATGACTAGGCAATTTTGTTGTAACTCAGCACAAATTTAACCACTCGTATAATGTGTATTACCTGTCAGCCTTGACTCTTCATCTTTTCCCTATTAATATTTCTTTTTGTCCATTCTTTCCGCCTTGCTATTCTTATTCCACAGACACTTTTGGTTTCTGTAATCCATCCTATCCGTGGTTCATGTGTTTTTATTATGTTCCCCAGTCTTCAGCCCTTTGCTGATGGTGATTGGATAGAAAACTGGGTAACCAGAGCCCTCCCGGGTGGCCAGAGTATGTGATCAGTTTTCCAGAACACACTTGATATAGAGTTACATACCTTCTCTGATTTCAAGCTCCATGGTTCTTGGTTAGTGGGGTTTTATGTGTATGTGTGTGCACATTTTTATGCCATTATACAGAAGGAGATTCAACAATAACTAAAATACAGAAAGTGAAATGTGTGTTTAATTTTAATTTTTAATGCTTGTACTTTTTATATCTCTTAAAGAATCAATAAATTGCTATGATATTTATTGCATGATGTGATAGGACAATTCTGAGATTCTTGTTCATCTATTTAAAATCAAAACATTAGTTTGGGGGAGAAAATATGGTATATAAGACAAACAACTTCTTAAAATCATCCTTTCAATTATCTTACTACATTAATAGCTCATTCTAATCCACTAACAGCCCTCTACTCTGGGCTCTCTTCCCTAGTTTGTCTATTACAGAACCTTTTGTTTTTTGTCTGCATAAATAAGACTGAACCATATGCATACAGGCAAATTTCAGGTTTCCAATCATATAAACCAAGTTTAATGTCTATCAGTATCCTATGGGAAAGCCACTCTTTTTGCTTATACATTTCCTCCAAAAACCTAATACATGCATTTAATGGTGAAGTGTATTGTGGTGCTAATGACTTGTTCATGTGTCTAACTCTAATTGTGTGGGTTAAACCAGGGTGCACTTGACAGACCTTGTTTGACAAGTAGGTTAGTGTGACCGGTAATCCAGATTACGCAGTCTGTACACACCACCAGGCACAATGCCTAAACTTTATGTTAGAGCACTTATTACTATTATGAGAAAGCCTACTTTTCTGAACTTAGTTAATGTCACTGATGTGAGGCTTCAAATAACATTTGATGTTATCTGACTTAAAGTGTCATGCTTTCATGACATTTTGTCGACTCTCACTGACAAATATTTGAGAAATAGATCTATAGTCTATAGTTTTATAATGATTATGTATGTATGTATGTATGTATGTATGTATGTATGTAACTGCAGGGTATAATGCCCAGCTCAAGTATATACTCGGTATAACCACTAGAGGACAGTAGAGTTCTAGGAGTAGCGATGAGTAGAGTTAATTTGGCCTCTAGGTTTGGCAACATTTATACATTTTATCACAGAAGTAAATCTTAAAAGCTTGTAAAATGAAAAATATAGTATAGGTTTTTAAGTATTTAAGAATATATTCTTAACTCAGCACGTGTGTGTGTGTGTGTGTGTGTGTGTTTGTGGGATGTGTGATGCATTTGTGTGTGATGTGTGTGATGTGTGTGTGATGTATGTGTGTGTGTGATGTGTGTGATGTATGTATTTGTGTGTGTATGTGTGTGATGTGTGTGTGATGTATGTGTGTGTGATGTATGTATGTGTGTGTGTGTGTGTGTGTGTGTGTGTGTGTGTATGTGTGTTAAATTTTCCCTCTTAAACATGAGTTATGTTTATGTCATACAGGGCTTTTGTCACGTATATAATATACATAGAAAAACATACAGACGGGCAAACTGGAGCAAACTGACTAATACACTCATACGATACAACATATTTAGTTACTCCTATGAGTACAAACACAACAACCTGAGGAGAAAATTAGCTCTTGGAGCTGTGAACCTCTCAGTCCAATGCTCCCCCCAACACAACAGACTTGTACAACTAAATTATTACCAGCATTGTTCTATTTGTTGATGTTCTGCACCAAGTGCATTGCCATGGCCCATTACCTAGACCTGATCCAGCATGGTGCAGAGTGGTCATATGTTGTGATGTGTATGTATGTGTGGTGTGGCTGCAACAGCAGTGGCTCTTGATAGGCAAGCAGATGTTTTTGGGAGGCCAGTCCTGCCAGGTTCACTCTGAAATGGTGCTTTAGAGCCCATTACCCTGCTCCTCTGATGACACTCAAATAGCTATCATTACCACAGAGCCCAGGGAGGGAGTGTGACTGTTACAGAGTGAGAGAGAGAGAGAGAGAGAGAGAGAGAGAGAGAGTGAGTGAGAGAGAGACATATAGCAAGTGAGAGAGAAGTGGAGGAGTGAATAGAATGAAGCTAGAAAAAAGGGAGTTTACAATGAACATTTCAGAGAGTTAACAGCCTCCAGCCTTTTCTACCCTATTAACTGCTATGCTGCTCTTTCTCTGCACTGTTGGGAGTGATGCACTATCCTCAACACTACCAACTCATGTATATGTCTCTCACTCCATGTCTCTACGTCAATCTCTCCATCATTCCATCTCTTCATCATCTGCTTCATTTTCCTGTCTCCTGCATCCCCCTTTACCCATGATCTTTTTCTCCACCCTCTGACAACCTTTCTTTCTTTCTTCCCCTCCTCCCACTTGCCCCATCCTCAATTTTTCTCACCCTCCTCCCCTAAACCCCCATCCAATGATCCCTGCCTTTAGAAACCAAAGATTCATTTCCATCACTCTGTCTGCTCTTTATTTTTCTTTCCTTCCCTGCCAAAGATTCTGAATCCCATTTCTCCTTCCATCAATTCTCCACCCTCATCCATTTGTGTAGCCTTTTTTATCCTCTGCCACCCCACCCCCTTGACTTGAATGACAGTAACATGTTTCAATTAAGATGTGGCAGTGCTGAGAAGGGCAGATGGCTCACACGGCCAGTGTCCAGTTTGCTCAGTCACCTATGACCAGTGCACTGACTCAAACCTACAGTTCACACCACCCTGATTACTGTTGCATGATTTGTGGAGCAACGGAAATGAAAATAATTGGCAGTGCAAGATATAAGGCTTTTTTTTCCCTTCCCACAGAGTACACAGACTCCAGAGAGTATTTATTTTGTGCTCTTTGGTGAAGGGAGTCATAATAAACTCCATGCACTTAACCATTTATTGATAACAATTTGAATTTGATTTGATTCAATTTAAAATTGCTTGTTGTGCAGGAAGAAATGAGAAAAGATAAGAAGTTGAAATGTATGTACAGTGTTTATTTTTTATTTTTATTTTTTTACAAGGGGCTGAAAACTATAGTGTTAGAACCATAAAGACATGACACGACCTCATCCACACCAGCAGCAGGTAAATTGGTGTTCTTCTATATTTATGGAGGGTAAATATCAAGAGAATTCTCCAGCACTCACAAGCCTCCAGTTGGCCTAAAGGTGGCACTATTGCTTTTCAGGTTGGAGTGATAATACATCAACACCTAAAAGAAAAAAGAAAACAGACTAATGCTTGGTTTGTCAGTTGTGCTATTTCCGTGGCTACAAAGATAATAGTGCAATACTCTTAAGTAATTATGTTCCCTTCTACAGAATTTTATTTGTTTTTATTTGTTTATTGGTTCCTTTCAGTGGGCATGTGGTAGATTTGTGGGTAAGGTGTTGGGCTCCCAATCAGAAGGTTGTGAGTACAATCCCATGGCCACCAAGCTGTCACTGTTGGGCCCTTGAGCAAGGCCCTTAACCCTCAATTGCTCAGGTGTTGTATAAAAATGACATAAAGTAAGTGGATATAAGGACGTCTGCCAAATGCTGGAAATGTAAATTAAATCAATTACAAGACCAATATTTTATTTATTGCTTAACAATAACAACAAACACTACAACAGATCAACACAACAGTTAAACATTTCAGAAAAACCATGTGTTTAAGCTAAAATGTGAATTTAATTATCTCTTCATATTATACATTTTCTGTATGTTGCTTAGTGTAATGTCCAAGTGTTTACTGCCTGACATGATTTACTCGTTCACATACTCTGTATTTCTTTTATATAATCTATATCTTTTCTATATATCTATTTATTTATTATTTTAATAACTGTTTTTTACATGAATACTGAGCTCTGTGTTTTACAAGGATTGCGGTTGACTTTAAGTGAATGTAAATCTAAATGCAATTAACATTTATAAATATTTATTGCCAGTCTGATCACATTACATTTAGAGTCTGAAAATAAGAGTAATATTAAAGCAATACAGAACATCAGATTCAGCAAGAGATTTATTTTGGAATTTGTGTTGATGAGTATAAAAGGAAAATAATAAATATATTTTAGATTCAACACTGGATTATTCACAGGAACACTGAAAAGTACCAGAAATAGACGAGGACACAAAATAAGATAAAATCAATAAGGGTTAAATATTATAATATTATGGTAAGGACTAGATATTAATGGAATAGAATAGACATAACAGAATAAAGATATGTATAGAATATAATGTAAATAATGTGTATTTGTCAGATTTAAACAGATATAATTGCATTAACATAATAATATTATGATAATATGATAATACTATAAAAGTGCAGTTAAATAAATATATTACAAAGACGTTGCAAAAGTATGGACCATAATATTTTAAGAAGTGTAAAAACCAAATGTTAGGGAGGAATGGGTTAAAAGTCGAGCACATTAAGATGAATAGAGAACCACAAGAAATCGCCGACCAATCCGTGTTGAGATTAACACTTTGTTCATCCATGATTGGTTAGAGTGGACTCAAATGCGTTTATGTCCCACGTGGGGTACGATTGTTGAGGCGCTCCTATTGGCTGCAGACGCATCAATAAGCTCCTCCTCGCATGATGAGATTGGCTAAACGTCTTGGACTCGTGCCCGCCCCTACCTTGTTCTCTGTGGAAGGAAATACCCCTGAGTGAGTGAGAGAAAGAGAGAAAGTGTGTGTGTGTGTGAGCGAGCGCTCGCGCGCTGTCTGCTCGTCGCTTCGCATCTAGGAGACAGCACGTGAAACTAACACGGCTCTGACATTTTGTACCGCACCTCTTAACAACCTTAATATGATTTCTTTTAAAAACATGATTATTTGATATGATATTTAGCTCCACATTTTCTCCGCCTTTGCCTGTGTCTTGCAGTATCGCGCGTGTGTGGTGTTTCATATTACATTTGATTCAACTCTTATCCTCTCTCTCTCTCTCTCTCACTCACACACACACACTCTCTCTCACACACACACACACACACACACTCTCTCTCTCTCTCTCACACACACACACACACACACACTCTCTCTCTCTCACACACACACACACACACACACTCACTCTCTCACACACACACACTCACTCTCTCTCTCACACACACACACACACTCACTCTCTCTCTCACACACACACACTCTCTCTCACTCTCTCACACACACACACACTCTCTCACTCTCACACACACACACACACACACACACACACTCTCTCACACACTCTCTCTCTCTCTCTCTCTCTCACTCACACACACACACACACTCTTTCTCTCTCACACACACACACTCTTTCTCTCACACACTCTCTCTCACACACTCTCTCTCTCACACACACACTCTCTCTCTCGCACACACACACACACACACACACACACACTCTCTTTCACTCTCTCTCACACATACACACAACTTCTCTCTCACACACACTCTCACTCTCTCTCTCTCTCTCTCTCTCTCTCTCTCTCTCTCTCTCACACACCCACACACACACACACTCTCTCTCTCTTTCACACACACACTCTTTTTCTCTCACACGCTCTCTCTCTCTCACACACAATCTCTCTCTATCTCTCACACACACACTCTCTCTCTTTCTCTCACACTCACTCTCTCACACACTCTCTCTCTCTCTCTCTCTCTCTCTCTCACACACACACAGACTCTCTCTCTCACTCACTCACACACACACCCTCTCTCTCTCTCTCTCTCTCTCTCTCTCTCTCTCACACACACACTCTCACTCTCTCACACACTCACTCTCTGTCTCACACACACACTCTCACTCTCACACACTCTCTCTCTCTCTCTCTCTCTCTCTCTCTCTCACACACACACACACACTCTCACTCTCTCTCACGTCTCACACACACACTCTCACTCTCACACACTCTCTCTCACACACTCTCACTCTCTCTCTCTCACACACACACACACACTCTCTCTCTCTCTCTCTGCACTCGTATCGTATCACTGTAAACTTGGCGCACTTTTTTCCTTATTACAATACTCAGTTCTTGGAAAAATGCACTTCCAAAGTCGATCACAGTCCATCAGCCAAAGAACAGCCTATGTGTGGTCAGAATCCACCATGATTTAACATACAATTTGGGTTTGTTGTTATAAATATAGTTCTGATCCCACCCGTCCACCCATTTTATGTGTCTACTGTTCTAAATTTGACCAACTCTTATGATCTGCACACTAAAGTTCAGCCTCTCTAGGTTCGGGCTTTAGGTACATTCACATCATTGCTGAACAGATCTCCAGTTTGAGTTCCCCACCAAATACATAGACCTATTTTCCTTTATACCAGAGCTACTAAAATCATCTCCATTTCCAGTGTCCAGGGTCAGAACAGGAGATTTCATGCACAAAAAATATAATGTACACAAATGTCACAGTAACCCACTGCAACCAATAAACCTCTGCACTACACTCTGCCCCAAAGTAAAATTGTGTAGAATCCAGTTGCCATCGATGCAGTCTCATAATATCTGGATACAAGACACACTTGCCATGCTGTGGAAGGACACATTTTGTCTTCTGCTGATGATTACCAAAGTGGTTGCTGTTGTGATCCTGTCCCCTCCCTGCTTCTTCTGTCATTAATGCCTGGCCAGCTGAAGTGTGCCTTTGCATTCTGTGACATGAGTTAATGAGTTAATTAGTTTATAGGGTGATTTTTCTTGCTGTCATTCTCTCTGCGCCTCTTTCTCAATCACTCTTTGTGTGTACTTTGTTGAGTGATGATATCACACACATTTTTGTAATTTACTCACAAACGTGACCAACCACACGTATACACATGCTTTGTCTTAGTTTGCATCACATGCATTCACAAATTGCAGAGGCATTATCCATGTCCTGACTCAGACACTCTCATCTATAGACCTTCTCTCTATATATATCCCCCTCTCTCTCTCTTGCTCTCTTTCTCTCTCTCTCTCTCTTTCTCTCTCTCCCAGATGCTGCCCTGCTGTGATGCCTGAAGCTAAGCAAGCCAGTAAGATTAATAACGAGCTGTCCCTCCCCAAAGGCAGACCAAAAAAATACACTGTTTGCGGAGGAGAGAGAGAGTGAGTGGGTGTGAGTGGGAGAGAAAGAAAGAGAGAGAGAGAAAGAGAGAGAGAGAGAGAGAGAGAGAGAGAGTGTGTGTGTGTGTGTGTGTGTGTGTGTAAAAGAGAGACTCTTTTTGTTGGCAGGTTAGTGCCATTCACTACCTCTAACGCTCACACAGACCCTCCCCCGGGGCCTGCTGACATGGATTAATGTGTTTAGTACAATTATTTCATTTATTACTGTCTGGAGCTTTTTTCAGATAAGAACATTTTTCAGGTTGCTAACCATTATTACCTTCAGGACTTGCCAAGCAAAGGGTCTCACGGTCAGAAGTGCTTCACTCTCTTTGTTAATGCTTCTCCCAGCATCTGTTTCACAGCTCTGCTGAAAAATTGAGAGGGGTTGAGAGAGTTCTATCTTTCTCTTTCTTTTTTTACTCCTAACACCCTTAGACATTTACCGTAGAGTAAGATAAAGTCTTAGCAACTATTATATTTTATTAAAAATAAAAACATTTGTGTGGGTGATCTGTTGTGATACTGGTTTTCTTAATAAATTTCATACATTTATTCTAAATTCATAATTTTGTTCTTTTTAATTTGGTCCTGTAATATGGGCCATGGGAACTCAGAACAGGTGTGCTACCACCACTAATCCTCCGCAGGTAGCCTTATAACACTCACACAATAGCTGCCACTCTGAATGATGATACCTGCTCCGGAGGGTGGTGCACCTCTTAATCTATCAACCTGCCCACCACACACCAGCCCACACATCTCCTCCCCCATGTGTATCCTCACATTGAGAATCTCACATCTGGCTTGGGCATGCCTGTACTCTAGCCCTAAATGACATTGATATCATGCACACCCCTGGTAGCACAGAGACTGTTATTGGGTACTTCCACCCGCAAACAGTGCATTTCCAATTTTAGCATCAAAATGTGAATGTTCACAAAATCTGGTTTAATTGGCTGCCTTTCTGAGGCTGTTAAAAACAAATGAGATGGACTGAGCATCCACCCCTCCTTTCACACTCATCCCTTTCTCCTGCTGTTTGCCACTCCTTGATTAGCATTCCCCATTTCACAAGCACCCAAGTACAACACAGAGGCCATTTATAAGGCAAGCAGCAGTGTAAGAGACATCTCTTTATGAGCACTTGTGCTGTCTCGGCAATCTGATCTCATGAAAAATTTGTACAAATTTCAATGAGCTGGAGTGATGTGGTTAAATTTGATTCAATATCACAGGCACTGTACACTAACCTTGTCCCAACCCTACTCTTAACCTTTGTAACTTTCCATATGACTTGAGCTGTGCAAATTGCCCAGAGCTTGGGTTGGTCTGGGACAATGAGAGAATCCTGAAAAAGACTGTTTAAAAAAAAAAGCTTTGAAACCCAAATCAAACAGTTCCTAATATGCTGCATGTGTAATGTATAAGGGGTTGGCTAAGCCATTGATCAGACTGGCAGGGATATGAAAACTTGAATGATATTCTTCTCTGGGTAGAAGATTTCTACAAGGCCAGCCCCCACCAGTTCAGACAATCAGTCACAGAGTAGTCATGGCAATGTGTTGCCATGGAACCTGCTTTGACTGCATGTCTGATGGTACCTTTGTGTCCTGAGGGCAGAGATCCAGATCTGGCCATAGGTTGCTCACATCTCATCAATGAGCCTGGGTGAGTGTGTTTGCATAGGACATTTAAGGATGTACAGAATCATTAAAGTTGCAAGAACTTTTTTCCACAGAAAGGTCATTATTGGGATTGTCAGGAGGGGCTGTGGAGCTTGAGTGATGATAAGACCCGACTTTGTTTCATAGCCTTATGCTCTCGACCGTGGCTCTTTTCCCCCAGCATTGATTGAACAGGGGTCACTGATAATGAAAGCTACACATTGTCATCATTTATCACCCAGGTTTGCTTTGAAAGTGCCCCATAATGATTTGTCCTGATCACCTCTGCCCTACCTAAAATCTTCCTCTGACTTTCTACTTTTATCGTTTACCCTAATACACCATTAATCCACTATCTCGGACTCTCAAAAGGCTCAGCTAAGAAATTATAAAAAAAAGTTTTTTTAATGTAGAACAGAGTTGACACACAGCTATAATTAGAGCACTTGTTTTCCAGCAGAAACAATAAAACTTGCTTACCCAGATGGCAGGAAGTCACGGCTTTTGCTCTGAATGAGGAAAACGGTCATCAGAACATGAAAAACAGGTATTTCCCAACAATGGAAACAATAACAAGAGTTTGGATCTTTCACCATCCCCTCTATGTGATTGATATCCCTTTACGACACATATTGCAAGAGCTGACTTGCTCAGAATTTGGCTCAGCTTCCATCGGCATGACTGTAAGCTGATATGTGGAGAATCAGTCTCCTGTAGATGATAATGTATCAAAGTCGAGGCTCCTCAGAAAGACAAGCAGAGTAAGAGCGGGTTGAGGAATCTCATCAGTCATTCCTTTTTTTTCATCAGAGAAAGATCCTCATAACAGGATTTTGAACAGGTTAAGCACAGTTTCACATCATGCTAAAGCAGTACATTACATGCTGCTCGAAAAAGGCACAGTCCGTTGTATTGCTTACTCCTACATGTAGCATTGGCTTGTTCCACTACAGCAGCTTGAGATAATGACAAGACAAGCATGCCTTCAACAACAACACACCTAAATCACAAGCTTCCCCTGCTCTCAGCCCTCCGTCTGTTTCCCTGCCTTGGGGATCTACGTACCTGTCCACGCTCATTATGCAGTAGAAATACAGTATATCCAGGCACAGAGAGGTCTAAGTGCCACCTGGCAGCAACCGTCTGCTTGATATGTCTGCTTTAGCCAGGGGCAGACTGTATGAGTGGACTGCAGAAAATTAATCAGACAACAATGAGGAGGTGGGATGGGGTGACAACAAAATTATGCACTTTTTAAAAAACCTATACTTAAGAACACGTTAAGTATATTTTTCATGTTTGCAGAAATGTCACAAACCAAAGGAACAGACAAAGTCTGAGATGAAGAATTAGATGTTATAGGTGAAGCACATTCTGTGAAGTTTAAGTATGTGAGGTATGCCTGCACTTGCCTGAGAACTCTCTTTAATAAAAGATTGCGTTGGTTACAGATGATGTTGATTTTGTGTTAGTGCTTTACAGTACTAACTCGTATTTCTGTTTATCTAATGTGCTATACAACGTATTTATACTTCTTTGAACAGGCCATCAAGACACATGTTGATCCTTGTGTAAATAGATCCCTCTCTTACTTTCACTGGGTTACATGTACTGTATTTATTCAATGCCTGTGTACATCCTCCAATGTGATACTCTCTTACATACACACACACACACACACACACACACACACACAGACAAACACAAACACGCAAACGTATGCGCTTCATGCTATAAAAGATTTATTACATGGTGTAATGGGGTACCTGGCAAACAGTGTGAGCTGGTGATTAAATACAGGTCTGTAAATGTCACTTGTTTTTTAATGCCATGGCAACAGAGCCACTATTTTTATTTTTGTTTGGTGTTAATTGTCACTGCTAGTTGGTTCATTATGCCCTATGCTACTTTATTACAGCATTTTATCCTGGCTGGCTTTGTAGAACAGGATGCTTCACATTTAAGGTAAATGTGTATTATTAATCAAAACCTTTAGAGAAATATGGTTTACAAACAAGGGAATAATAAGAGATGGAGGACTAATATATATAGCTACAGTATATTAATTGGGTGGCTTGTAGGAAGAAGGCTAGTCTGGGTTGTAGGGACATATAGGGTTCTAGTGAGAACAAGTTCAGATCCACTCTCATCACTAAACAGGATATCTGAAACATTCTAATTCTTGTTTACAACTAGACTGTATAATAGAAAAAGCCAACCTCCAGTCCGTTGCAGAGCAAGGTGCACACACATTCACACCCAAGGGCAATTTACTGTTGTTAACCAACATGGCCATGCTAAACACAACACATACAGTACCATGTGCTCTGGATCAAACCAGTATACCCTGGAACCCTGAGGTCTCAGTGCTTGTCTATAGGTTAGGTCTGTGACCTATAAAATTATAAAATTCATGACATCATTATCAGCATATATGCCCCAGGGAGGAGATAGACAGTAATTTACATAGACAAATAGGAACAATCAGCAAGATGTAAGGACTCCTGGCCCACACGGAAATTTATATTTACCAATAGAGAGATAAAGTGTTAGAGTTCAATGTGCTGTGGATCAAATAGAAATCTGCTATGCATGACATCATATTCCCTGGGTTGCTCTCTTTTCTTCTCAGCCGGTTATGACAGGGGAGAAATATACAGCTCTGAGTGCCCTTTTTCCTAATGGAAGTGAGCATCTTTCATGGTTAAGAGTGAGAAAGAAGATGTCCCATAAATTTCTTGCCAATAACAGGTACTAGTTGCTGGGGAGAGCTGGTCCCATTCTGGGCTGATTGTGGGCTCAGTCAGTACCGCCTTTTTTAATGTCTCGCTTCCCAAAAATCTATTTATGTTTCCATAAAAAACTGCATGGTGTATATAAATGACAAGTGAATGGTTATGGCAACAAGATATCTAGGGTTTCTTGATTGCATTTCAACAATTATGTGAAAAACATGAAGTGCTCTGCTGAAATACACCCACCATGATACTGCATGGCACTACTAGGTTCTATTTTATATCTAGTTTTACAACAGAACACACAGCAGTAAAGCTGTGGTAATGTGCCTTCACAAATGGGTGAAAAGATAATGCTTTTGTCTGTCTTGCTGTTCCTGATGTTGTTATGTATGCTGATTTGCAACTGGCATTTACCGCTTTTACCGAGTCTTCCCTATTTCCCCCTCCTTCTTTTGCCAATTAGCTACATGGTCACAGAGGATGTTGTTTGGCATATTTGGCTCTGTGCAGATTGAATTTGCTCCAGGGTTGGGTTCGGCTCTCTGCAGCACAAATGATTATCTGACCATCTTGTATAGAGATGTAATGGAACAGTTATGCCACAGCCAGTCCTGTTTAAAACAAGATTGGTCCTGTTTAAAAACACCCACACCTGAGAGTACATTTCATGATGAATCAGACCAGCAACATGGAAAATGCAGAAAAAGAAAGAGGAAGGTGTTAAGAACGCAATGAGATGCTACATAGAACAGATGTCCAAGCCCCTGATTAAACTATTCTAATACTCTCTCTCTCTCTCTCTCTCTCTCTCTCTCTCTCTCTCTCTCTCTCTCTCTCTCTCTCTCTCTCTCTCTCTCTCATTTATTGCTTTTCTTTCCCAGGCCTTGAACATTGTTTCCCCTCCTCTCCCCTTGGAAGGGCAGGACTGCCCGGCTCCAGCTCAGCCTTGGTGATAACAGACCAGCAGATAAACACCAAAAGCTTTTAACTTAATTCTGTTTGTGTGTGAGATCAATTAGCTTTTCAACAGAGTCATTCCTCTGATTATTTGGTCCTGTTTTTAATTATACAGTGATGCTGCAGGCTGTGCAAAACCACAGAAAAGCTCACCCTGGATGAAGATGACTTAAGGCTTACTGTGCTTGATGTAGTTGTGGTAGGAGGTGTCACGCATTGCTGAGTCGCTGCTCATGATGTTTTAGTGCAGTTTCTAAATCAGGGTGTATTCCATGTTGCTAAAATGAATTGTTTTGGAAAGCTAACAATTTCGTTTTCTCCCAAGACTTAGTAGTGCAAGTGTAAGATCTTGATCATATGACACTTTTTATGAATGTCTTAATAGCCTTACAATTTAGCCTACTCCCTGACCCTCTCACTGTGCTACAGAGCACAACATGTTCCACTTTTAGGAATGTAATACATCATGCAAATCAATCACTATGTGCCCAACACACTCCACACAGTAAGAGCAGACACAGACCTTTTATGGCCTCATGTGCATATCATCTTTCTGCTCCAGGCTAAACTGCCTCTGCTGAAGCAAGAGCAACGTGAAAGCTCCTTTTCTTCTTCTTCTCTGTTTTTAATAGTCATGCCCATGTGGTATTCAACTTAACAAAGAGATAAGCTGCTCATGGGCTTTTGCATATGTGCAGAATTAATCTACTTCGTTGCTTATTTTACTGGGAATAATAACTTTCATGGAGATCTGATATAGGTGTATACAAATCATGGCAGTGGCTCAGTAACTGAAATTTTACTAATTGTTGTGATGGCTTATGAGGAATCTTATGAAATAAATGTTGAATAAATAATGTTGTTTACTTGTACTGCACTACCAGTTCTTAGGTATCCCTCTCATAAAAGACCATCTGATGCATTCAATTTAGTGTTCAGTGGCACAAAGCTTCTGATCCAAAGCTTGTGACTGCCAGAGAGTCCCTTTGATGGGCCCTTGGGCAAGGTTCCTCTCACCTGTATGCTTGGATTATGTCCTATAAAAACAGATGCCAAATAAATTTATATAAATTTATTTTATTTTCTTCTTTGTCCAGCAGCTTTTTGGGGGTTTCTAATGTCCCCCACCAATCCTTAAGGATTAACAGCCCTCCAGGCCTGTTGTAATTATCCAGTTTTTAAATGGAACTGTTAATCAAGTCAGAGTTTATCCAAGAAGCCCCGATCATCAATTTAAAGAATGAATCATTGCCCACCTGAAGCTTTCTGGCACACAAACATGGAATTCTCTACGCTTGACAGTAATGTTTGTGGCTTTATCTTGTGTCTGCCTGTAGATAACTTGTCTTTGATGAAAGTTTTTCCTTATGTTTTATGTGCTAGTGTGTGTTTACATGTTCACATGTACAAGATATACTGGTTGGTGTTTAGACCACCAGATACGATGATGGAGATTTTGCATGAAAGTTGCCTGGCTGATGCTGGTCCTGTGTGTGATATGAGGTGGGTTTTTCTGCCTCCACCATGAGCACCTTAACTGCTGCAGTGATGATTCTCAAAAGACAGATAACCTATCAGATCAGGCAGCCCACATCACACACTTCATCTCCATACAGGTGTAATGGTCCAGCAATTTCCTTTACCATTAATCTAAAAAGTGCTGAACAGTTGCATCAGATTGAGAATGCACAACAGTCCAGACGCCAACAGCTAACAAAACAAAGCTTCAGCATGGGGGAAACAAGTGGCAGGGTGGACAGTTGGTGTTATAATTACATTTTAAACGGGTCGTTAGAGGAAGGTCAAGTTGTTCTGACACCGCACCTGGTAGCCGACCCGTTGAAGATGGCTAAGAAAGATTAGTGCTAGCACTAGATTGGACACATCTTGATCAAACTTATTACAACTAACAGCACCCCATCATCAAAAAAAGATGGAAGGGGATAAAAAGCCTACTTCATGAAGAGTGAAATCAAAATGCTGAAACAAATAATAGCTTAGACAATCAGTTTGAAGCAGGCTTCAAAAGGAGCACCCAGTATGGTTGGAAATTTTTTCTCTATGCTTTTCATTGCAGGTGATTCTTAATTAACAGAGGCCCACTTCATAAGACACCCTATGCCATTAATGCCTCATGACAGTCCTGATGGTAGGTATTCATTAAACAACACTCAGTGACAAGGCATGGGCACTGGCTCTTATCTGAAGATATCACTCAGAGTCAGTTTCTGTGACTCCAGCAATGTTTTCAAATCTGTTTAAATTTTTTGAACAAACTGTTCAAATCATACACTGTATTTTGGTCATCCTAAAAAAAGTGGTAGAAATTCAGAGTTGGTAAAATGTGAATTGTTTCCTTTTACTTTTATTTTTGCAATGAACTGTAATAAACTGATTTTTAATGAATATTTTTATTTTTTCTGTAAAAAGTCTGCATTTTTAACACTTTAATTAATGCAACTTATGTGCTGTTTTATATCCTCCTGTTATTTTCAGCCCGGTTACCAACATGTAAAGTAGATTAAAGCAAGTAGATTACATGAAGTATTTTTTTTTCTTGAAATTTTAAGATTTATTGATTAAAAAAAGCTGAGTTGATGCATCTTAACCAGTTTCCCTCACTTCATTGTCAACATGTAATGAGGTAATATATATATATACTGCTGTGTATATCTCTTTTTCATCTATTTTGTTTTCATCAAAAAATTGTCCATGTTTTTCTTTACAATAATACAATACTTGCTCATAAAGTCTGTGTCACCGAAGAAATAACATTATCGATTTCTGTGTTACAAATGCATATAATGTTACCTTAGTTATCTCAGTTAAACACCTTCTCCTCAAACTTAATTACAGGAAGGAAGTGACTGCCAGTAAATAGTGAAATTACATACAACATACCTACACCCACACACACGCTTGCAGACACACACACACACACACACACACACACACACACACACACACACACACACACATACACACTCGCACATAACATGCCTATACCAGAGGACCCAGTATAGTGTTTTACAACTCACCTTTTGAATAACCATGAGCATAGAACTAGTACCAAATATATACATAATAATATAAAAAAAACATAATAATGGTTATTTGTCACGTATTTATAACGACCACAGAAAATAATGATCTGAAAATGGCAGTTGAGTCATACTTCCTCATTACCCACCTGCAAACCATAGCTTCAATCTTTCACAAAATCCCCAATATAAGACTAATTTCTTAAAAAGCATAAGACATATTACAAAACATAATTTGTTTAATAATCAATATTTGTGTTTGAGGATCTTCAACAGAAAAAAACAACTTTAAATCACAAGCTCATTCAAATACTTTTTAATTTCAAATTTAGACATAGGAGAGGCTTCAGGACAGAAGAGTGTGAGCTTTGTGGTTTCTCAGTAACATGACAGTTACAAACATTTAAACATGCTTTTAACATCTTTAACTTCCAGGGAGTGACAGAAAGAGAAGCCAATGAGAGATTGAATTATTTATAGCTGCTATAACAAGAGTAATAACCGAAATGAACTTACTGAGGATATTAAACGACATGAAATGTAACTATAAATGGATAAAAAGCAGAATCTGTCATTCATTAATAAATTCAAATTGTAATCAAGCTACAACAGCACATCCCATATTTTATGCTTTACAAATGGTTCTTGTGTCCTTGATGTCAGGTCTTTCTCTTCATCTAATATTCTGACATTTTGTGCAATGGATTGTGATTATGAATATGAATAATTATGAATTGTGAATAATAAGACATCATAATATTTGTCAAACAAAAGCCCAATACCAGGTGCATATCTGGGACAGAAAAAAAACCCTAAATGTTCATCTTTGCACAAAGGAGCTTCACTTTCTCAGGTACCCACACTGTTTGATATTGACACATTAGCATCTATAATCAAGGTGCTAGTTTCACCTATGAATGCAAAGTCTGCTTGGGATTGATGAGGGTCATGCAGGCTTCTGAGTAATGCAGTAAGCAGTGATGGCTGGAGTGTGTGATGACAGAGCAGAAGCAAACAGGTTTAGTGTGACTGTCTGAGTACTGCCTCAGGCCCCCTGACACACCTGTGCTTTGGTTTAATGTAAAGCCTGTTTTCTCAGACTTTGTTTGTGTGTGTTTGGGGGTTTGCTTTGGGGGTTGGTAGGTTGAAGAGGAAGTGGAGTAGCAGGGAGCTTTTAGTGACAAAAACTCGTTGCAGCAGTCCACTCCATCTCATCCACCCTCTCTTGCAGTTTCAGGATATCTCTTCCTAAATCTCCACCCTCTCTTTTATTCATCTTTGCCAATTGTCTATGAATATCTCTTTTTCTTTGCACCCTCATACCATATCGTTTATCTGTCCCCTTCTCCCTGTGTCTCATGTTTAATCTTAGGCTCTATCTCTGTGACTACCTCTTCTTCTCTTGTTTGTCTGTATTTCTCCCTCTCCCCATCCTCTCACTCACTCTCTCTATCTCTATCTCACTCTCTTTCTCTGTCTGTGCTTATTGTAGTGCCTGAGGAGAACACAGACAAAGAGTGTTTATGCTTCCACCACACTAGCTTTCTGACTGTGCCTCCCCGAGGCATCTCCTCCACTATCATCACCCCCTCTCACCTCCTCTCGCCATTCTCTCCATTTTTTCAACACTCCAGCCTACCACTCTCTATGGGGTTCTGTCTCACTCCTTCCCCTCTTTCTCTTTTTCACCCCCCTTGTTGGATTTCATCCCCCTCCTTCATACAGATCTGTTGTTTTTGCTATCTCACCCACTCAATATCTAGCCCTCTTTCTTCCCATTCCTTCCCCCATGTCACCAACACCTCGACTCCCTCAGCTCCACACTCCCAGACACACATGTACACGTGCACACACACACACACACACACACACACACACACACACACACACACACACAAAATACCCCGCAGGCAGGGCAAGTCATATAAGTTCCATTAATGACATTGCAGCAATCTATCTTTATATATACGACACCACTATGCTTCTCAGTCATCCAAACACACCCATTGCTAGGTGACCAGCTGTCCAGCCTCCACTGGATGGCACCTTGAATCAATCAATGCTACATGCAGAAAAAAACCCTAAATGAAATCTCTAAAATGTCCTGCGGTTTGAAATTTTTTCGCAATTAGATTTAGACACTTTTTCATGACATTGATTCCACATCACATTTACAAATAAAAAATCATGTTTTATAGGATAATATGCCATGAAAGCAGTTACTTCTTATGGAACAAATGACACTTGACCACATATGCCTGGGTTTTTCTCACAGTCTGCCATTCCTCACTCTACTGAGTGCCATATAAAGCTAGCAAACTGAATGTCATGACTCACGATACAATATCATCAGAGTAGCTCCGGCTGAGCACGCGTCTGAGTCCATCGCTACTCGTCTCCAAGAAAATGTGATATTTTAAAAGCAGGTCTGCATAAACACTGACTTAGTGAAGGAAGTGTTTGATTTAGACATGTTTAAGAGCTTGGCAGAATGCCGTGCTGCAGCGGGCTTGGCTCGTCAGTAACAGTGTGAGGGATCAGCAGCTGGTGGGGGGTCTCATTTACACCCCCCTGGGAGTGCTTGATTGACAGCTTAACACACTCCCATTATAAAAGCACAGTGACACGTTCCACATGCTTTCGAAAGGCGAGCAAAAGAGGAACTGTACCACAGGGATAGTGAAAAGGGTGAAAAAGAGTGACAGGAGAGGAGAGAATGAATGTTAGGTGTGACCATGACCAGCACAGTTGGAAAAACACTCACACACACACACGCGCACACACACACACACACACACACACACACACACACACACACACACACACACACACAGAGAGTGGAATGGCTGGTCAAATAAAATACAGGGCTTGCACAGGCATTACACGTTCAATGACAAAATCTGGGTATAAACATCAAAATGAAATGTTTAGCTAGTAGGACTTGATTATCTGTTTGGCTTTTATTAGAAACACAGCAGTAACAACATTTCGAGCAGTGTTCTGGTGTAGGCTCTGGTTTTGCAACTCCCCAAGGATGGTTAGATTATTAAGTGATTTTAGTGCAACTGAATTATCCCCAGTGCCCAAATCTCCCCCATGTCAATTGCAGCAACATGTTTTAGTGTGAAAATTTGGCAGGTTGAAATCAGAAAATGAACAAATAGCTTTGTCTAAAATGTTCTGAAGAAATCACATTTTAACTGTTTGTTTTATTAGCTGCAATTGTGCAAAAAAGCTATCCTCCACAATTGACAGGAGCAGAACCTAACCTGCATACAGGAAGTGACTCATGAACCATTAGAAAATATTTGCGTGAGAGATATGATACACCAGCTTTCCATCAAATGACAGCCACCCCCTTTCTTGTAATAACTAAAGCTCACTCAATCAGAAAAGGCTTATGTGGAAAGCTGTGACTACATGAATGATGCCTTTTGTGGAGGAAAGAGTTTTTTTTATTGATAGCAGATTTACTGTACTCACTTTGGATCACTTTGGCCCAAGAAATGATAGTTTCTTGTGTAATTTGATGAGGTGATTTAACCAGAGGGGAATAAATTCCCAGTACAAATAGTTACAATTTCTCAGGTAAAAGGTCTGGTAAACATTCTTTATTTTAAAGGTTAACTTATAGAACTGACACATTTTTGAAAGAAAATTATCCTTAGTAAAAATAAAAAAAAAGCAATACAATGCTTACAGTATGCTAAATTACAGTATATAGATCTTAACAATTAAACATTGATATGCTTTTAATAAAATTACATTATATTACACTTTTTATAAATACATTTCTGTGAAAAGATACCACATGTATTTAAAGTGTATTCAAGTTTATTTGAAGTAGTTCCATTTTAACATGGCTGAGAAAACTTAACATGATTAAAGTGAAGCTAATACTGTTTTGTACAACTTAATTATATTAAGTAAAAAGCCATTTGCTCCATTCAGCACATCATTAATCATTACGGTGTTAATTATTAGTTGCAAACACGTTTAAATATACTGCAAAAAATAAAGTTTAGTGTATTTAAGTGAACTATTTTGTTCATTAAATAGAAAGAAGTCTCTAAAGGTAAGTAATGAAAGTAAGTGTTGTAAGCATAAGTGTTCCTGAATGGCAAAAGTTTGGTTTCCATTTTTTATTTTTTTATGAAGGACATGAAATCACCAATATTTCTATTTTTAATTATAATAAGTCAAAACTAAAAGACTTCTAGAGAAGGAAAACATAAAAGCAAAGTCATACTAAAGTGTAATAATACACTTCTCTGTATTTAACAACATTGCCAGTAAGCTGTAGTAATTTACTGAATATCTTTATATAGTTACTGTATATAATTATAGAATTATAGTATGCAACCAAGATAACAATTATATATATTATTATGTTTTTTTTAATGTGTATTCAAAAATAATGTATTACAGTATCCTGAAGCAGATATCCTGCCAACCAGGTGTTCCACAGTGAAATACTGGTATAAAAAATTATTAAATATAGAGAATAGAGAAAGCAATATAAACAGAACATGATAATGTAGCATTCTTGAGACTAGAGGCCACAAAACACAAATTATACTTTATAAATTATACACTATAATGAGGTGTAATGTAAATAAGATGATAATAGGCTAAAAGGTTACAGAAGGTCAATGATCCAGAATGATTCTGTGTGACAAATCAGTCAGAGCACAAAGTAGAAATCCCCAACATGTAGTCATCGTACCTCCGATTGTGCTTCTTGCAGGAGTGTCCGGGATGACGAGACCCCTGCAAGTGTTTCCTCCATCACCAGTGTTTGCTGGGGGTTGGGGTGGGTGGGTAGGGTGTTACCATGGAAACTGCTCACTGTGATGGCCACTGCTGCGTGGGACTTTAATGAAAGACATGTTGGGGGTGGGGGAGGTATGCAGTGGTTTCTCCTGTGCATTAGAATGCCACCATCATAACTGCCGCATGTAGAGATGTGCTCCCTAGTAGCAGCAGTGTGTGTGTGTGTGCGCGTGTGTGTGTGTGTGTGTGTGTGTGTGTGTGTGTGTGTGTGTGTGTGTGTGTGTGTGTGTGTATGTGTGTACAGATTTTATCATTAAACGTAAAATCCTTTGTTGGGCACATGATCACACAGAGTGATTCACTGGGACTGGGAATGATTCATAAGGATGAAAGGACAGAGAGTTTACACACACACACACACACACACACACACACACACACACACACACACACATGCACCTTTTACACTTATACAGGAAACTGTGTGTAATATTGCTGCCTCCTAAGTCCAGGATCCCGGGTTCGGTCTTGGCATTCTGGCATTAGGTGACATCTGCTAGCATATAGCATATGTCAGTACAGTGACATGCTACAGGCTTTTTATTTGACATGTTTGTTGCTGGTTCCTCCCAGCAACAGCAGTTTTTGTTTTAGCTAGCTATAATTTGTGGAATTTCTTTGTGAAATAATGTGTAAAAGTAAATAAACGTGGCACTTTAATGTTTAGTTTCATAACTTTTGCCTATTTGACTTGCTGCATGACCACAGCTAGATGCTACAGAGAAAAATATAGAAATGCAACACGCTGGGAAAGTAGGGTGGCCCACATATTCATTACCAACATAATGGCCTGTTTGTAGCCATTTTCCATTACCTAGTTTGTTTACCAATTGGTAGATATACTTGTAATGGTAGGCATTTTCTAGAGAGGTGTTTAATTTCCCATTAAATGCTAGTGCTAACAGTAAACACTGCAAATATGGAGGGACTGCAAGGTATGGGTTATTCTTTACTCTGCACTTGGTTTTATAGTTGCTGTCTATGGTTTTGATGGGAATATAATCAATGTATTTTTGACAGTTATGTGACAATAGTGTTTGATAAATCAATAGTCTACAATAAATGTGTGAGGAATTTTAACAAATTTCATAATGGTTACCTAATTACAGTGAGTTACTCAAAGAACAATTGAAATAACAATGTAATGTAATATAATGCATTTGTTTCTCTACCATGTTATACAACATTATCTGGTACATTTTATTTTAATAGCATTTAAAATGCAGACATTTTTAAATGCAGACAAGGTAAACATTATTTTATGTCTTGCTTTTTACACTTAAATTGATTAAACATGTAATTATCAATAAAATAAACATCTTGTAATGTAATTTTGTTTTTTTTCCGTTTAACTGTGCCCATCACTAATTGAGACAAATGTGTACATACACACACCCAATACAACCCCCCAACACACACACACACACACACACACACACACACACACATATACCACTGCTTTCTCTCTCTATGCACACATTATTATTCTCCTTCTCTTTATCTCTCTTTCTCACACTCATTTTCTTCTTTTACTCGTTCTCTTTCACCCACACACAACCTCACACTGTCTTCTGTCATAGCAGTTTTGATGGATTACCTGCCCAGGGAGAGTGTCTGCCAGCAGCAGAGAAAAAGAATGGAGCAGAATGGCTGGGGGCTTTTCTAAGCATTCTGTCTCTCTCCTGACTCAGCAAGACAGACAGACACTAATACACACACACACACACACACACACACACACACACACACACACACAAATACAAACACACATATAGCCCATCCCCCACATGACAGAAGTGTATGCTGAGTTAAAGAGAGCTGAGGATTGTTTTACCACAGCTGTTTCTCCTGCCACGTTCCTCACTGTATTCTACACTGAAAGTTGTGTTGCTGTTTTAGCAAACATGTATCCACAAATCTCCACATATCTACAGACTGGGACTGCATGTGTACATTCCTATGGGTGAAAGAATTAGGATTAGGATTTGCACACATCATACACACATCATAGAAAATTGCTTCTGGGCCCCAACTACAGTGCAAATGCTTAGAAAGTCGAATCAACCGTGAGCTCTTCCTAACCAAACATCAAGAACTAGTCTTCAGTCTGTTTGATGAAGTGTGTGAAACACTCAGACAGTTTATTGCTGCATTCAATTCCCTTAGTAGGAAGACAACATTTTAAATGTTTTTTCTACCTGTTGCATTCAAGCAACAAAGTACAAATAAATCCTTTTCATCCTTATGAATAATCATCCTTTGTTAACAGGAATCTAGTCAGCAATGTGTGATAAGCGGTATATATGTTATTCTGAGTGATGTACAGCAAAAACTAGACATACAACATGACTCATTTAAAGGTAAGAAGTGCAATGTTACTAGTAATATTCAGATATGTTGATTTGACCTTACTTGATAAACTTGGAGTTCAGACAGTAGGAGTTTCACATTAGGAATTCTGAGAGTTGGCAGGGAACTTTTGAATTTAAAGTTAAGCACTTTAGTCAAATATAACATTTGTGTGTGTGTGTGTGTGTGTGTGTGTGTGTGTGTGTGTGTGTGTGTGTGTGTAGCCATGTAGAATCAGTGAGTGTTTATTATTTGGAGATTTTAAGATGCATGGTCCAGACATTTCTCTCCTTCTCTCTGCCATATTCTTCTGGTTTGGTACTGCTTTGACTTGACTTGGTGTTACCCATAGATAAAAAGGACAAAAGAAGACAGAAGAGAGGAGAGAAAAGAAATCATTCATTCTTTGCTGTGTGAATCATAGCATTCCAAAACATCCCTCTTTACACATCACTCCTGCAGTCCAGCCTAGAAGATCTGCATATCTGTTTCCATGCACTTTTTTCTCTTTAGAACTTCAGTGAAGGGTGTTTCTGAGGAGTGGTTTTCTGAAGACTGCAGATATGGAAAAGAAACAGCGGATAAAGCAGGAGACGCAGAGTTGTAGACACACATTGTGGATTAGTAGCCATGTAAACAGAGAGCAATACAAAAACATATTCCAAATGTGACTTTTGAGTAGCACTGATGCATCAAGGTGGTGAGTAAATTAACGTATTACTGACTGGAAACTCCTTCACGGTGCTCTGTTGCAAAAGAACAATCACTCATCAGCCTTAGATTAATGCTTATAGCCAGATGAAGCAACAGCACACACAGATGCCCAAAACCTTTGATCTGGCCTTCCTTGCGATTGCAAATTTTTCATAATAATCCGATATATTACGGTTCTGACCACCCTCTCATTACTCGTCTATTATACACTGCTGTAGTCACTTAACCATATAATAATAAGTATAGCATGAAAAACAAGACACTTCAAAGCCTTGTAGCTACAAACGTCCTACTCATTTTACACTGTATACTGTATGTCTGAGTCAGTTATGTGGAAGGTTTTTGCATTGGCAGTCTAGAGTAGGCAGGCGTGTGGACTTTTCTCTTTGATGAGGCAGATTCCTGGGAAAGCTACTGTGGGCCAATTTGTCTGTGGTCGCAAGACACACTGAGGAAAGTGGAGCCCTCGGCCTCCCAGAGCGTCAGCCTGGCACTGGTGGGCTGGGTGGCGGGCTGGGCAGGCGGGAACTGCTGTGCCATCCTGTGCCAACATGTGCGAGTGGTTACAAAGATCAACCACCACCAGACGAGCTCAGCACGGGCGGCTCTAATGCCAGAGGCACACACATACACACACACCTCACACACACATGCTGAGCGCAGACGCACTTTCTTTCTATAAATCTCTTTCCCTCTCTCTGTCCTTCATACTTGCAATTTGTGTTTTTCACTTCTACTCACTTGAAAGGATGTTAATGGCATGAAGAAAAAAGGAAGAGACCCAGAGTGCATGCTGAAACACTAATACAAACATGCACATGGATTCTGTGCAAATTAATTCAAATGCAATATTATAATTAGACTAAAGAGCTTTTTTCACTTCACATCCATTTACACAAATAAAGCTAGAACATAGCAAGTAATACATTATGTAACTGAAGATATTCACTGCATTATTATTATTATTATTATTATTATTATTATTATTATTATTATTATTATTATTATTATTATAATATAATTAATAAATAAATTTGTTTTTTTTTCTAAATAAATAAAGAAATGCAGAAAGGTGCCAGTGCTCTGATGTTGGATGTATTGTCTGTGGCTTTTTTGTGGGAGTCATCTTCCATTCTAAGTTTACAGTAAATATATTTTTAGTTGGTGGGCGAGACAAAGCAGGCTATGTGGCTGAGATGTGTTAACTGAGCTGCAAACCTGACTATCCCCTGGGCAATAGTGGGCAGTTAGTATTGCATGAGCACAGTGTGTGAGAGAGATCTAGTATTCATGTGTGATAAATCCACAGGGGTTGCAGCCACCTATCACTGAAACCATCTTCCGTCTGGACTCTCAAATAAAGCTGAAGGGAGGATACCATCCCTAAGCATACACACTCACACTCATATTATATGCACAGAAACTGGGACATTATGAACGTATAAGAGAGCCAATTAGCACCAGTGTGACGATGCGTATTAGGAGGATGTACAATGTTTGCCTAAAACTAAGATTGATATTGTATCAGATTTGACATTTAAATATTGTAAATGTGTAAAAATGAATTACGAGCTGTCTTAAACCATGTTGCCATCATGCATCACAGTCGACTTAATTACTGTGAAGATGTCAATATAAGACCAATATTAGAAATTGACCAATATATAGTGTTTGTCAATATATATGATAAATGCATCATCTCAATAATTGAAAATATTTCTGATACATGATACATACAATATTACATTTTAAAAGTTATCGTGCTGATAACTGGCAGCAAAACAGTAGTGTTGCATTAAACATGAGCAAATATTTAACACTGAATATGAGAAAATGAAAACATGAAATTCTGTACAAAGCCAATCAGTTTAAATCCAATCAGCTTCAGATCCATGTAGAGTTTTATGCTTGTTATAAAAATGCTCATGCTTCTGAACACCACATGATAAAAGAGTGTGTTATGTTGCTCTGTGATGCAGCAAAAGCAGTAATTTTAAAAAAAAAACAAAAAAAAACGCAGTTGGCCAGCTTCATGGGTCTCAGATGACACGTTAACCATTACCCTCTCTGGTTGGTAGTTGTTTTGTAATAAGGGATGGCTGACTAGTGGGCAGGAACTGGCATTTATCAAGATCAGTATTACATTACATTAATTAAGACCAATATTATATTATCATGTGGCTCTGATATCTGTATAACATCAGAAATTGAAAAATTGGGTTAGTGCAATTTAAGGGAATGCATCTGAGCTTTTCCTCATTTAGGTCATGTGAATCAAAAGCAAAGCTGAACTTCAATTTTTTTATTTGATAGTAATGTAAATCATAGGATGGCTAAAGCACTTTATAAAAAAAAAAAAACGAGGTGTGTGTATATACCTATAAAACAAATATGTTCATCTTTCATTTTCTCTTCACAGTTCCATGATATCAACATTGAGAACTCTATACAATAACAGTAAATTCAGTGGTTATGTTTGTACATTCTTACATGGCATCTGTTAAAGAATTAGGGCTCCCCCACCTTCTTAACCCCAATTTAACCCAACTGAGGCAGGAGAGAGAGAAAAAGGTGAAGGTGAGAAAAAGAATGACAGTCAAGGGTACAGGAGGCGAGACTCATAAGGCAGAAGGGATAGTAGCCACACTTGTGATGTCAGGATTTGTTTCAGCTCCCTACTGAGTGGCTTACTGGAGTATTATTTTTTTTTCACCCCCCTGACTGCAACTACCCCACATGGGAAGAAACAGAATAACATGACCGAATGTTGGTTTCTTCTTCTTTTCTTTCTCTCTCTGACTGTAGCTGTATAATAAACGGGGAAAGCTCTTAACGCAGTGGGTGCAGGGGGGCTGTAACAGGCCAAAGGTGGAAGCACAGAGCTGTGCTGTGCCAAGAGAAACTGTGTTTTAGTCTGGTGATGAATCACCTGTGTGCTAACAGAGGGGGCCATTGCAGAGGCTGCAGCCTTCAGACAGGCACTATGATGGATGAAGTAAAAAGACATCTTTCCCCTCACACACTCTCTACGTCACACACCTCCTATACTCTCAGGACATTATCTCACTGCAGGCCACACACATGTAATAAGGAAGGATCCAAGAACTCCATGCAAGTGAACAGAATTGTTCCAAAGCATTGAATTCTGGTTCATAGTCACTTATACTCACCCCATTCCCTGAAAACCCACACAGACTGACACTAAGGGAGGAGAGTGCTCTGTTTCCTTTCATTATTTACTTTACATTTCTCCCAAATATAAATAGTGAGATGGATGAGTTCAGGTAGGTCTTGCAGTGATTCTTGCATTATCAGACAGACATAATACACATATACCTTTACCCTGTGTCTCATCTAATGGAGTTTTCCGGCAACACACATGAGAGCAGTACTGGTGAGATGGAGGGAGATAGAGATGACTGACATAGACCTGGCTAAGTAACTCATCCGAGCTTAAAATGAAAACAATGTTTGGAGAGGAGGAGTTAAAGGAGTGGTTTGTAATTTTAAGAGCCCTCTTCTGTCTGACAGAACTACTTTTTGCAATGGAAACAATGACGAGCCTTCCTCTTTCCTCCAAGCTAGCCGCACAATATGTGCGCAGGTTATAAAGTACGTTTGAAATGACAGTATATGATTATTATAGGTCTAGATGTATTAAATATTGCAAGCCATTTCTTTAGCTATTTTATAAATTATTTCTATATTAGTTAAGAACTGATGTTAAGGGTATAGTGGTGGCTCCTCAAGAGTTTTTAATTTCTTAAATATCTTTCTTTCTGAAACCCCTGCTCATAGTGCAACATATAGAACCTTGTTTGTTGTTTTGGAGTTTTGGTTTTAGTTTCTAAGAGAATAAGATGTAAGTGCACAATATTTTTATTAGTAGAAAGAAAGAAAGAATGGTCTGTTGTCTTTTCTATTTTGTGGTGTGATGATGGGTTAGGTTAGTGTAAATAGAAACCAATACATCATTTGTTTGACAAATATCAACCATTGCCTGAGTCATCAACTGTAAACAATTTTTTGGTGTTAACACATTCATGTATACACAAAAAGATATAATTATAGATAAATACTGTAAATATAGAATTTAAGACGATGCTTTTATACACACATGAAACTAGGATACATATAAACAAGTGTAACTTATTCATTCATCTTCAGTGAGCAGGTCATGCTCATGGTGGGGTTTGGAGCATATCCTGAGAATAATGGGCACAAGGTGGGAATATGCCTTGGATGTGAAGAAGCTGTATAACTGTAGGTGATAATGAATGAGATGTGCCATGGAAGAAATTTTGAAGGAGGTGATCAATCAAGAACAGAGCCATGGAAAAAAGGCTCTTTGTATTATTAAAAAAGAGTCTGCATGATTGATTAATTACGCAAAATAAGTATAAGTAGATACTGCATGGACCACACATAATAACATTTTTCTTCATGGCCTCTTTGTGCCATTGCCACAAATAGGGACTCCCCAGTGCTCTCCCTCAGCTCAGATTCCTCCTAGCTCTCATCCCTGCACAGGCTTACTGGGCCCATGACCCCCTGCATAGGAGCATGAGTCAATTTCCATAGTTGGCTTGTTTGACAGGCCATACAGTGTGCTGTTTGGATGGATGTGTATAAGTGGGATCTTCATGCCATGGCTGGACTGTTCCTAGCCCACTGTGCCAGTTCTTCCACTGCTGCATGGCTAATTTATAACCCAACATGCGGGTCCCTGCAGCCTGGACCATCATCCCAGAATGCTTTAAACATTTACTGAGAATCTACATGTTGTACAGGATATTTTTACATCTACACTGCTGCCAATTGTGAAGAGAGAGAAGTAATATTAGTGAGAGCAGGGTGATTACTCTAAGGGGTGTCTAGTTTAGAGTTTCAAATTCCTGATGGATGTTATGCAGGTGAGAATTCAGCCTGGGCAGAGAGCAAAATTACATACTAATATGCAATCACATACATGTCCTCCTAGCTGTAGTGTAGTATCTATGGAAATAATTCCATGTCTGGAAAGAATCAATTTCATAAAAATGACTCCAATTACAATTCATAAAGTAATTTATTGTTAATGATGAAAGATAACCACTAATAAATTAATGGGTTATTCAGGTATCCCCTAAGATTGGCTATTTCACAGGATATTTTTTACTTTAGCAGTATAAAAACAAAATTACAAATAAGTTAGGTATACATATTTTTCAGAAGGTTGTGAGTTCAAATCCCTACTCCACCAATCTGCTCAGTTGTATACAAGTCACTCTGGATGAAGGCGTCTACCAAATGCCATATAAAATAAATGTAAATGTTTAATTTGCATGTTGTAAAAATCATCAGGAATAGTCAATAATTTAATGAGAAAAATTAAAGTGGTGATCTTGCCAAATGTCCAACTCTGCCCTGGAAACAGTAAGTGAGAATATATTTATATTTATCGTGCTCTCACTCACTCACTCACTCACTCACACACACACACACACACACACACACACACACACACACACACACACACACACACACACACACACACACACACCAAACTGTATATTCATTTTTTTTTTTACTTAATATCAACACATTCTGCAGCAACAGGATTTACAGGGTGTAGATCAAATATATCCCCACCAGACTGTCTATAGTGTCTTTCTAACAATGTCCTGCTGTTCAATTACTGTATTATTTCGCTTCAATCTACAAAATGCTTCATTTGCTGTGACAGAGACAGAGATTAGCATTACATTATTGTTTTTCTTGTTCCTTAGGTGATCAGAAAATCCTTGACAGAAGAACACAAGAAACAATTCCAAAGAAAGAAATCTGAAGTAAAAATGTTAAATATAAGAAATGACGAGAAAACACAAGCACATTGCATGCTACAGAAGAAGACATTAATGCTATTGTGTGTAATATAATACTGCAGCAGCATGCAGGTTATTCTGTTCTGCATACTGGTGTGAATGTGCTGAGGATGGATATGCAGCATATGCAGCAGGCCTGAGGAGATTGGGTTGAGGATGGATGTATGGGGTGAGTTGGAATGCTTCCATGCCCTCGATCCCCTCCCTCGCCTCAGCTTCGGAGCTGGTCTGGATCACTGTGTCCGGGATGTAGGAACAGCTGACAGCCATTCATTCACACATGTGACTCATATAACAGAGAATCTTGCTTTTTCTTTCTCCCTTACATAAGAAAGTATGAGGGAAATGCAAGTAAAAGAAAAGTAAAATCTCTTTGAAGATACAACGTGATCTCTAGATATGTTAGCAATAGATTTTTTGGATTACGTGTGTATGTCAGGGAACTGGATTAAAAACATATTGCATTTACATTGATGATTTGTCACAAAAATAAAATTACACACTATGCATACGTTGCTCTTTCTCAAATCACATTAAAGGTGATAATATTGAATAAATACTTTAATGACAAAAGTGCACAGAAAATAATAATTTAACACAATGACAGTAAAACTGTAACTTCTGGTTATCCACCAAAATACATTACATTATCAAAGTATTTTGAGTACACACATTCCCTTTTACTGCCATTGACACACTTATCAAATGTAGCATGTATGATTCAGCTACTCTTATGGTCGTTTGGCGATAAACCCATTCACCCTGAAAAAACGGCCCAGTTTGACATTTTTTAGAAAAACCCAAAGTGTTGTATTCAGTACAGAATAATCATAAGTAAATAAGTACTTCATGTTTGTTTTAATTTGATTTTTTTTATGTGATTTTGTAAAATTTGATGAATTTCACATTGCATTCTGACAAGCATAAATTAAATATCTTCCAAGAGAAGGAACTCCAGTGTGTGTGGTTTCCCCAGGGCTCTGTAAACAGGAAAAAAACAAATGATATGCACCACCAACATCCAGCCAATCAGGACACAAGGCTAGCGCTCAGGTGCTTTTGGGGTCTGGCTTTATATAAAAAAACAAAAATGAAAGATTGCTTGAGTTATTGTTCATGTTGTACTTCTTTACATTATTTTCTTCAGCTAAATTAGCAGATTAATTCAATAACTGTTGAATACAATTTCAAAAAGAGATGAGAAGAGATGTCTTCTTTTCTGGAAATGCATTGCTTGTGTTGATTCCCTTTTCATTTATGCTTAAAGCCCTGTTATTTTGTGTTGTTAATATTCAAGCCTGGTCAGCAGGAACTGTTCTACATCAAGGAAACACTGCAGGCCTGTGCATTTCCACAGGAAAGAATCTGTTGCTTCCCCTTTGTTAAGAAGAGATCAGATCATTTTTTCATCACACATTGAATAAGATGGAACCCCAAGGTCTGGGGGAAAAAAATGGGTGAGCAAGCAGATGTAAGCATAAAGGTCACATGCAAAACAAAGCAAAACAAAAACCTTAATTCCCAAAGCTGTACATCTCAAAACGCAATACCTTAATAATTATTTAAGAAATACCTCTAATACCTAGTAATTATTTAAGATAAATAAACCTTTTCTTTCATTAGAAAGAAAATGACAGATGAAAAGTCCTCTTTGAGATTATATTGGAAAGTAAAATACTTTTTTTTTTAAATCTCATTTCAATCAAAGATTCATTGGTGCTATTCAAATGTTTATATGTCTGTGTGTATTACATATGATTGTGTTCAATTTCATAATCCTTGAACATTTTCAATTTTCAAATGTTCTGATTATAGGGAGCTTGCAGCATAATTGCAGCCATAAATCTAATTTATTTTCTCAGCATGGAATCTTTTTCCTGTTTTATCATTATCTGTATTTCTTCAGATAATGAAGAATTTCTTCTGGTTATCATTAAGGCCAGAGCCATGTGGAGAGAGTGGGAGAGAGGAAGGAAGAGAGGGGAATAAAAAAGGAAGGGGGACAGGGGCAGGGCTGTGGAACATTAATAACATATTTGTCCCATTGTTTGAATGGTTACACTTGAGCAGTGCTGAAATTAAGCAATGCTGTTTGAAATGTGCAGACATGGAATAGGCCATTACGGCCCACCTGAGGGCCTTTTCCTCTGAAAGGGTTGCTGAGGACCTGGGATGAGATGCAGATCTATACTTATACAAAGGAAAGGGAAAGCAATCTTTGTCCCCATGTGTACTCCCTACAGTATATCCCTCCTTTTTCTTTCACACTGTCTAACTTGTAAAATGTTTTGTCCTTGTGTCAAAATGCAATGGTCTACATAAATACAGGCATGCATATATACACATATTGCTTATTTTACTACTCAAATGCTTTCTTTTGCCCCTCCCATACTAGGTTCCCCTGTGTCCTCTGGCCTTACAGACATACTCACTCACACACTGCACATAGGCAAGCTGGGGATCTGTCAGCTGCTTATAAGCATATGATGGATGGGCTCTCCGCCCTTTAAACCAATACCATCAGAGCGGTATGCACGCTTTTCTTTACTCAACAGCAGCCCCTCATTCAGCACCCCCACCCTCCTACTTGCGCATCTCCCTTGGCCACTCCCTCTGCCCTGAGACAGCCGCTCACCATGCAGGCCAGACAGGGTCACATAGAGGGCACGCCATTTATGAGCTTATGTTATTCATCTTCACTCACAGCAGCACACTGTGCAAGTGACATGCTTGGTTCGCAAGTACAATACAGAGATGAAGACTGAGCAATAGGGTTACATAAATTACTCATCAGTAAAAGGTTAACAATCTCACACACATACATACACCCATACACATAAACAAACTCCTATCATTAACACGTGATACAAAAGGTATCTATAGCATTAAAGCTGGTTTCAGAAAGATATTAGAATGTGAGCAAGAAGTACATTAAAACATAAAAACATTAGTGGAATGTAAAAAAATCAGAGAAAAGACAGAATTTATTTCTTAATTATAAGTCAACTCAGGACATTAAGCAAATTTTACAATCGTATTTATTTACTGGAGCTTTGGAGAAATCCAGTTACACTATATTATAATTTATTCTCATTTTTTTTATTATACTGCATTAACAACAACTTTCAGAATGAGGTTAAAAAGTAATGAAAGGACTACAACAGTACTGAAGCATACTCACTATTAACTGGATATATCTAATCGGTTTTCTGGTAAAATAAATGTAATAATAATATTGAAAAGTATTTTACTACTGAGTTTGATACACTCAAAGTAAAAAAAATAAAAAAATAAAAAAATAAAAATTATTCTGATAATTTACCAAAAAATTATTATTGTATACTTATATACTTATATATTATTGTATAATTATTATATACAAATTTTATTTGTAGTGAGCCTACATTAGGCATTTAAAACACATTTTTATGTATAGATTATTTATAAAACAATAACAGAGGATTTCTTAATTATTATTATGGGTAGATATTCAAGATTACTGTTTTAGTTGATAAATGAGCTTCTAACATGAGGTATCGATTAGCACTTCCAGTTCACCTGAATGACCTCCGTATGAGCTTATTAATGGTTTTAAATTAGATATGCTAAGCATACACCCTAAAAGGTAAAATAGTAGACAAATATTTCATAAGACTTAAAGCTTGAATGTAAAAGCATGCCGAAGCTTAGAGATGTCTTTTATAAAATAATAATATACCAGGCAAAATAAATAAATAAAAAAAACATACACTAACAACAATTTTGTTTACTTATAATAATAACTGAACCCTCTTTTCTCTCTCATATAAACTCAAAGGCTTTGATATAAGCCTTTCACAAATCCTCCAGAAATCTCGCCATCATATTATGCAATAATTTCTGATCACAGCATTTGGAATACATTTTAAGATGGTTATTAGTTGGAAAGGCTTGTCCAGAATAACCCCACCCCATGTACAGGGCACAAGGGCTCACTGAATGCTCATCTGAAAAGATGCTCAACTGAATGCTCATCCTGATTCAGTAAACCAAAACTTTAAAACTTAGTTTTCCCCAAGATGAGCAGACACGCTCACACACAGGTGAGAATCTGTCTCTCTCTCACTTACGCCTTCACACCTTCAGTCTTCACTCTTCCAGACCCTTATAGAATTGACGTGAGCCGATTATCTGTGGGTCTTCAGGTCGGTTTTATCTTCCACTGCTTGTATCAGGGTGAAGTGGAAATGCTGGATCTCTCTATGGCACAGCGTAGTATCCCAGACTATACACGCTTCATCTGGGTTATCTGACTCACTTTGAGAGAGAGATTATTTCTGACATGCAAACAAGAATTTGGGGTGGACCTTCATTTTACATTCATCATATCCTTCTTTCTTTCAAGTCAGACATGTAGATTAAGGAAAATGCTAAACCATCACCTCATCATCTTCACTAGTATTGTGTGATGCATTGACCGTTATTGTAACTGTTACAATACATAAAATTTAACACAAAATTATATGAAATTTGAAAAAAAAAAAATAATAATAATAGATGCTAAAGTATAGCTATTGTAATTTAAAAACAATACCTCTTCCCAAAAGGGAAATAAGAATAGTTGTAAATCTCACACGGGATGTATTTAACTAAATGTTTAAATCTTTTCACATTGTTGGTTCACTGCCATCTCAGTGGGGAGTATATCAACTTTCCTCCACACACACAGTCCCCATTCCCATGTGCTCCTGCAGTGGGTGGAAGAACATGATATGATTACATTACTTCCTTAATGGGTCTATTCCGTTCAAAAATTCAAACATTCATGCCACCTGCAGTGCCTGCAGGGATACTCTCATGTGCTGCTGTTTCTAGCAGCAGAGCATTATGTTTCTTATTTTTATTTTTGAATGCATGTCCCTTCTGTCTCTCAGACAGACATGGATGCACACACTTACACAAGCCATATCATTATGGCCTAAAAAACCAGCTGCTTACAGCCCTATAGAAACCGGTGGGCTCTAGCTATACCAGTACACATTTTAAGAATACTGAAGAATGATCTATATGTATTATTGCTTAACAGTATACATGCTGTCGCCATTTGTTTGGGATGCATAGGAACAAAGAAGGATCAACAACAAAGTGAAAACAATACATACCAAGGTAATCATTTTGACATCTTTTTTAATTAAAGGCAACACAAATGCATTAAAATTAAGATAAATAACTTGCCTAAACAATGCAAATATCCCCACAATGTTATATTCCCCACAATGTCAAAAAAGTACATCAACCCCACCAAATAAAAACAAAAATTCTCAGTGGGTCTCAAAGTTGGGTTGTAAAATGATTCCACATTTTTCTGAGGCTTGAGCAACTTTCTGCCACACTGCTGTTGCCAGTGTCATGATATTCTGCAATGAATCCAGTGTTTAGTTATGAAAATAACTTGTTTTCTTTTTTATAGACCCAAAAAGTGACATTACATGAATTTTCACATATGATTTTTAAAGCTTTTGCTTCTGCAGTGTAACAGCAACAAAGTTGTTAAAAAGTTAGTCTTAAGGACTGGAAGGCATTTCTGTCCTTTCCTCAAATCTACATTGAACAGTCTTTACAGGCTTGCATATCAGGCAAAATATATGACAGACAATGGAGAAAAGAAATTAAAATGCAAATTTTTGGCAAAGTAGGAATAAAAAGTGACGAGAGGCAACATTGAGATTTGATCAATTTAAAACCACCCCCTCAAACAGGTTCTGATTGTCCCTTCATGATCATGTGACACAGGCCTTCAGAAGCCTTTGAGTGCCTGAAGTGCCCGCTGGTGTGCTGTATCATCCAAACTCACAGCAATACTGTTACCAACACTAAACCTTTACCAGCAACATTACTAAAACCTTGCAGAAACAAAAAGCTGTTTCGGTCATATTAAAGCAAACAAAACAGTAACTGTACCACAGAGTATGAACATTGTTAATTTATCTAAGTTCACCAGCCAATGAAATTGCAGGGCTCCCATACCTTATAATCTATTTACACAGACTTCATTCATTTATTGCAATCTGTTAAATAACCCTTAGAGGTGCTTTGGTTTCTTGCTTGGGAGGCCAGATTTCTTACCTTATCTATCTATATACTAGTACAATACATTTTTTTACTGACACACTGTTTGGATCTGGCAAAACATGGATGCATTGGCAACACATTATCTTGCATGTCTGAAGTGCAATAGTGCCACAAAGGCTTTTGTTGCATTTGTTCTAATCATAACCCACACAGAGGGCAATGCAATGTACAAATGAATTCTGTGACAAGGCTCCAACTGAAAAAACAAAAACAAATGTGGAAAAGATAACAATTATGTGGACACAGATGGCCCGTTCCGCACTATTCACCCAGTGGACTGTCCAGCCACACTTATGCAGTATACTGTATAAACTAATATATCATGACCTGTATCAAAGAGAACAAGTCATTTACAGTGCTGAGGTGGTGATCTGTGGATCACATATCACTCCAAAGCAAAAAAAAAAATCCCAATCAAACCTAGCATTGTCTCATTAAAAAAATAACACAATCAAGCGCAATAAAGAGGAATATAGTTCTCTCTTCCTTTATATTATATTTACATTAATACTTTTTTATATATATTTATATATTTACACACATAAAATAAAACAATTGTACAACTATACACCTGAATAAAAGGTACAGTAAGTAAGAGGTACTGAAGTGTATGGCTTGATAGAAAAAAAAATTGTCAAAGAAAAATTAATTCAGAAATTTAACTTAAAATTATTTTCAGTTTCAGTTGTCTGGGCAAAAAAAATGATTCCTGGAAAATCCCTGGATGCCCAGAAGGCGCCATTAGAATGGGTTGTACACCAAAAACAGGGGCATTCTTGACATGTCATGCCACGAAGAGCTTTAAGCATCTCCTTCTGTTTGTGGCCGTACTCTACACACAAACACACACAATGCGATAGTTTTGGTCCAACTGAGTTAAAAAAATGTCCTGATGAAATAATCTGATAGGATGATCAGTCTAAAGAGAACCCAGCTCTGTTTAGGGTTCCTGAAGAGTAAAACTAAAATATTTACCGTAACACGGGTAATATAAATTAATATAATCTTGCTTAGAATATGTCCAGTGCCTCATCATTTTCTCTGAGAACTAAATCCTCTTTCCTTGGCTGTTGAGTTTGTGAAGTTGTCAGCCCCAGTTGTCACTCACTGAAGACGGGTGAGGCGCAGCTACAAAGTAGATCAGTAAAGAGCTCATCTTCCTTTTCTTTATTCCATGGTGCACTAGTTTAGTGTCCAATTATGGGGCTTTAATCTGAGACCATTCTGAACACAGTAAAAATCGATTGTCAGCCCTTTAGGAATCCTCCTTCAAGGAGGAAAAATTTCTTCAGTAGTACATCCATATGACAGAACGCTAGCAGATTATTGATACTCCTTCAGCTGTGACCAACTGGCCACTAGTGGGGTCATATGTTCCAGCCAGGTAGTAGAGGTCCTGACTGTTGTTGTTGGGCTTCCTCAGGCGGCTGAGATGCTCATATTCACCTTGGCTAACCACCAGACACTTATGGGAAATGGTCTGGACGTCATTTTCATCCTCATGGCAAGATTGATAAAGGGCATGCTGAGAAAGCAAAGAAAGTACAGTTAGACACTCATCTATTTACTAGCACAAATGGAAGAGAATTAAATAAACTTGGTTATTTAAGTCTTATGGAATGAAAGAGAGTACCTTGCCATCCCGGTGCCTTTTGCCCAGTTTAGTCTCTTCCGGATGGTAAAACCACTTAACCTTCACGACCATATTGCTGGCCCAAGATTCCCACAGGCTCTCTATACGGCCAATATAAGGAAGGTGAGGACGGCCAGAAGACAGAAATACCGCACAGTCACCCACTCTGATAATGTCTTTACCCCGGACAATGGCCTTGTAGAAGAGTTTCCGTGCCTTTCCTTTTAGACCTCGCCTCTGAAGAAAACACCCAATTTTATATTAGAAACTAGATGAATGAGGAAAAGTCAGAAACATTTACCACACTCCATTATGTCAGAACAATTATTATATGAAACTTACCTGAGTCGGGTTTCCAGACCACCTCCACAGCTGACGGGGTGGCACAAATGCAGAGGAGTTGGGTGGACTGACTGTCTTTTGCTTTTTGGGACAGTCCTTGGAAGTTTTGGTTTGTGCTGTAGACAGGGAGTTACTCGGAATCTCCTTTCTCCGTTGATGCTTGCCTGAACCATTGCTGGCCAATGCCTTTGGGCTGGTCACACCCATGGCTTTGGCAATAAAGGAGTGTTGTGGTGGGGCAGTTTTTGCCTCAGGATGTTGCTGCTGCTGTTGAAGCACTGCATGATGGGATGACAGGCATCCCTGCAGAAGAAGTTGAGATGCTTCCTCTTCATCTGAAGTGTAGGATGAATCATTGTCAGAGGAGCAGGCACTAGAACTGGACATTGAGCCTGAACTTGATGAGCTTGAAGAACCTGAGGAAGAGGAGGATATGGACAGATGAGAGAGAAAGCGCCTAGGGTTGTGCATCGCTGCCCTTCTAGCATCTTCTTCATCTTCTTCATCTTCATCCATGTCTGAGTAGGAGCTGAGACAATCACTGTGGCAGTTCAACACATAATCTGGATATTCGCCAAGCCCTAGACCCTGAGAAAGTTTTCGCATGTCAGAGGAACCCTTGAGGAGGTGGCTACTACTTCTCTTGGTATCCTTCATCAGTAACATTGACTGGGAGCAATCTATAGGCGAGTTCAAATCGCCTGAATTTTTGGTCCCAGAGTTCTTCTCCGTTCTCCCCCCTCTAGATTCAAACTCCCCATTTCCAAGAAGCATAAGTGCTTTGCCATTTTTTGTCTTTGGAGAGGTTACTCCTTCATGGTCCAATTTGATGAGGTACTCTTTCCTGTCTCCTGTCTTTCTCCCCCGAATATTTGAGGTGCTCTTTTGACCAAGTTGTAATCCAGATGGTGGCTGTTGATTACCAAAGGTTGTAAAACCATTAGCAATGCTGCTAAAAGAGTCCACCTCAAAGGAGGTGCTAAAGATACCCTTAGCTGGTGTACCCATAGTGGAGCCAAGCAAGGGGAACATGTCTGTCTCCTTCTCTTTTGGAGTTTTCCTAGACAGGCCATTGAACTGGAACAAATCCAGAGATGGTCTCTTTCTAGACATGGTGACAGACGGCCAGGCAAGAAGAGAGGGGGCACTCCCAGTTACATTTTCAGTCACACCAGTTTTTGTTGATAAACTGACTGATTTGGGCCTCCCTGTAAAGAATAAAGAAAAAAAAAAAAGAAGAAAAAAATCTATTATTTACTTATTTCTATTGGCAAAATTCTTTTGACAAACATTTTTTTTTTCACAAACACAAGAACAACAGTATGAAATAAATATGTCTGAGAACTTCCAATAGAAGTAAACCTGATCTGTTCTATTGTGATACTTTTGCAGATTTCAGCCTTCAGTTAGTCCTAAGGCATTTCTGTAAAGGTTCAGCTATAGGCTCCAAGCCCTAAGGCTCCTGCATCCATTTCACACAGAGCTACTTGTGTACTTGTGTACTATGTTGCAAGTGCAAGCTCATTTTGTTAACTAAGCATCAAGTGATTTAGTTTTTTAAACCAAGACACAGAAAAGAAATGTTAAAAAGAGATCTTTATGCATACAGAATGATACTAACAGTGATGTTTAAATAGCACAACAGAGCAAAATTATATATTATATTTATACAAAAATTATAACATCATGGTCAGGTGTATGTTTATATTCTACTTATATCACAGCAGTTTTCCATGATTATGATTGTTTGATTTATTAAAGTGTCAAACGACATGCATTTTAATGGTTTATAGTTAGATTTGATGTTGTGGAATGCCCAAGAGACAAATTTCTCTGTTTACTTATGTTATAGCCTTGATAAACAGTCATTTCCTTGTCCTCTCTCTCTTTCTCACTCTCACACACACACACAACTCCTTAATTAATGTTAAATACACGTTTCCGAATAAAAAATACCACCACATCAATAAGTACAACATGTTTTTAATAATCTTTTTATTGTTAGTCTTAAATTACGTGGAGTATCTGCTGTATAAGTCACTGTGTATGTGCTGTTACTTTAGAAAGAAAAAATCATTAGATTATGATAGAGCGCATTAATATTAACCTTGTTCATGTTACAGTTAGAGCTACTTCTAACTGATTTGAGCATTCATCCAGGCTGTGGTATAAAAAAAAATTATTTATAGCTATCCAAATAAAGAGAAAGAAATAGGGACACATTAGCAGCCTCTAATATTATCTGTGTAACATTAATAACTATAAACAGGACCATCCACACTTTTCACAGCTTTCAGTGATTTAGACTACAACTGTGGTCATTTACCTGGCTTGGCCTTGCTTGTTTTCCCTGGCTCTGTGTTGCCATGCCATTCTGAAGAAACATCAATCTGCTGAGAGCTCTTCTCTTGAGTGGAGCTTTTCCGTCTGCGGCGAGTTGGAGAAGCCAGGAGAGCTGGAGAAGGCTCTGCACCTGAAATTCATGGATCATGTAACATTAGTTACAGGTACAATTTACATTAAAATGGATGTCTTTTCATTTGAACAGTGGTTTTCCTATTAATTTGTCATTAAACTCACGACACACTGCACACTTACAATGTATTTGGTAGCCAGGTGGAAGTAGACGAATGTTGGGGACGGAAATCCAGCCACGATCTCCATCATCAAACTCCACCATGACAGAGCCTTCTTTCTGCTCATCTCCTGGGCCACCTGTACATGACATCATCTATGTTTAACTTACAGTAAGTGTAGAGGATCAGCACTAGAAAAAATAAATAGAAATGCTTGCCAAGGAGAATGGAGAGAGTTCTTCTCTGACCTCTACGGACATATCCAGGATACAGGCACCTTGAGCGCTCACTCCAGTACGCACACACTCTTGTTCCATCAGTAAGTGCATCCACTGTCTCCAGTTGCACATCCAAAACCTGACAAACACATCATGATGTATGTATTTCAGATAACACTAATAACAAAAGTAAGAAGAATAAAAAAGTGGATAGAGAAGGTGTTAGGAATAGAAAACGTATAAACCATGGCACAAAAAACAAAGCTAAAACATTTCAAAACACACATTGCAAAACAGCCCTCTGAACCTGCCCATGGGCAAGTCTATATACTAACAGCTTGCTTTGTGATTTTGTTCCATGGGACATTTTTTTTCGGTCCAAACTTGACTTCAAAATATAGGAAATCAGCATCAATGAATAGGTGCCTGCTTGATAACAATTAAATAAAGGAGCCCAAATCGATGACTTTATTGTGAAATCGCCAACTTCCCTCCTACTACACAGCCTGTCCTGGCACTGAGAGCTCTTTCAGGCTTGGCACAAATATGGTTGCTGTGGTGAGGGGCCACTGACAGAGCAAGCAGGCAGAGGATTTAGTTCTGGGCCAGATTTGCAGGTAGTGTGCTGGAAGAGATGATAAGAAACTGAAAACCAGCATGGGAATAAGAAAGGATGCTGAATAAGGGGACTAATATGCAATTGTAATATCTATATGCTTGATTATCTATCTGTCTGTCTGTCTGTATGTCTGTCTATCTATCTATCTATCTATCTATCTATCTATCTATCTATCTATCTATCTATCTATCTATCTATCTATCACATTTGCATATGTTAATAGTTTATATGTCTGTCTATAATAGGTGAATATGTATCATTGTGTATTATAAGGCACGCACACACACACACACACACACACACACACACACACACACACACACACACACACACACACACACACTGATCAGGTTGCTGATGAGAACAATGGCAAGCTCACAGGTTGGGCAAGCTGCAGGGGAAGAGCACGAAGGGAAGCATCAAAGCATTCACAATGAAAATACAGCTTGTGAGCTCTGTGGCTCCAGAAGAATCATGGATACAAAATATATGCAGACAAAAATGCCAATTTTTCACACAGGCTTTTGTTCTTTGTTTCTACCTCCCTTTTCTTTCTTTCTTTTTTTTAATAATTATGCATTGTAATTGTTTGCAGAATGTCATGAAGTGAAATCTTTAGATATTTTGTACATTTGATATTTTACATTAGAGAATTGCAAATCTGATACTGTCTATGTCACTGAGAGAGACTGGGGGCTGGGAAGTGGGTTCACGATAGGCTGTGCCTCATGTCAAAAGCTTGCTCAGGCAGTAAGACAGATTTCTTATCCATTGCAAAAAAAACAGAGACAGAACAGGAAGAATGAAAGGAGCCATGCATCTAATGTATTCAAATGAATGTGTGCCAACAAAGAATTGTTGGTTAATCAGCTCCCCTCTCCCCATTGTCACAGATCAACTATGCATGCAAGCATAACCCAAAATTCAACCCTAAATATGTTCATACATATAAGTAGATAAACAAACAATAAAAACAGTAAAACAAGTCCATCTGTAAATGACCCTAGGGGTAGTGCAGAACTAACTAGGAACAGTCATCTGCACTATGCACCTGTAACACTATATGGAAGGACATACTGAACTGCTGGTCTGAATTACATCTGTAACCTGGAGCAACAAAATGAGAGCAGTGCAAAGCCATGAACAAGGCTCTTCCTGAAAAATACTGGCATACACACATCTCACAACATAGTGGAACTCTACCTATTCCAGCCAGATGTTTGAATGTTTCTCAGCAGAGGAATGTGTGTGCAATGAGATAAAAAATTAGCAATAAAATGCGCATATGTAAAATGCATTAAGTCAGATTTGTACCAATCATATATACCAATTATAAGAATTTACATGCTCATGCACACAGATGTTCTGCTTTAAACTACTTTAACTGACACATGGGCACTTGTCTTGGTCTTTAACGAGTGTGCGCATCAGGTCTGGCACGTGTCAAATTTTTTGTGAAAAATGTAAGTGTACACATTCTGACACCAGTATTTAAAGGGGTCTTACTGCTTCCTGAAGCAACTGTTCCAGAGAGTAGATCCTTGGCCTGTTTCCTCTCTCCCCTTCAATAACAATACTGTAACTGTGATACAGAGGATTAGGGAAAATAGACAAGCTATTTCACAGAGAATTACACTGTTTACTCTTCATTTACATTTATTCCACTGATTTCATGAATGCAGATTCAACAGGTCTACATGAACAAAGAGCCTTACATGTCAGGTAAGTCCAGCGTGTGCACATAGGCAGCATATAGCAGCTCATCCTCCTTGGAGATCAGCACTTTCAACCCATCGCGCAGAGCTTCTTTGGTCAGGACACAGTTAGGAGGAGCTGGACACAGCACAGCACAGCACAGAGGCAGATCATGTGAGTCATATCGTTAATGTGTTTAAGTGTTTGGTGGCCAAGTGGACAAGTATAAGTGTCTCTTAGGGGCTGAATAAATGCAACAACTAAATCTGTCATTAAATGTTTTACAGTGGACACTATTATTCCTTTTCCACTAACAAGGTTCTGGTGCCATATCTGGACCCAGTGCATTTCCACTGTAATTGAGCCAGTTTTCAAAATGCTTTTAGTCTGGTACGAAGAACTGGTACGGTTACTGGCTAGAGAACAACATGGGTTTTACTCCATAAAATCTGTTAATTTACAACTGTCTTTAAAAGATGTGAGCAGTATGAGAGGCAATAATGATCTAAACTGATAAAATAAAATAAAATTTAAGTCTTTTTAGGTATGACTCTTGATGCATGAGAGCAGTATCAGGTTCCTAAGACTTATGAAAGAACATACAACTGGGCTTGTGAGTTTACTTACCTGGAACTGTATTCTTGTGTTGTTCTTCTTCTTCCAGCTCCTCCTCCTCTCCTTCAGAGAAGCTGCTGTCATCATCCATGCGAAATCCCTCTTCTGCTGCAAAGCTCTCCAGCAGCTGCCGCATGCCTCGCTTTTTGGCTTCCTAAGAGTCACAAACCAGAGTGTAAAGCCCAGAGGACTCATCATCGCTCACACTCACAAATATTTGCATTACCATTCTTCATTCACAAACTAAACTCATATTAGTCTTACTGATTATAAGTGTACAGTGTAAAAGTACAGTCCCAAGCCCGTAGATGGAATAAATTTGTTATTATTTACAGTGCCTAAAGACATACTGTAACTAATGTACACTTATTTTGGCCAATTGTCCTGTCAAAGTACCAATTTTTTTGTAATAAATAATCAACGGTCACCAGGCCACAGCCAGCAGAGTACATTAATGGGTACCATTAGAATCTAAAGAGAAACCATGGGTTTATATGATTCTCTTTATATGATTTAGGATTCTTAATACAGATGTAATCATGAACAAATACAAACTTATTCATGCAGAAATTATTGCACCATTATAGGCACTCCTGACAGGTTTATTCTTTTGTACATTTTGTGTCTCATAACATTTCTTAAAAGTCCACCATATATTATGGTGACAGCAGTTTCACTATTGCAGACTATTTTATTGCTGTGTCTTCAGGGCAAACCATTGATGAGGATTTGTGTGTATTGGCTCATGTTTTTGTTCTTTATTCACTTGCTTTAAGTAGGAATTCCCCTCCCCCTGATTGGGTAATCAAAATTCTCCTGCAACACCTTGAAAATGTCCTCATAGGGGGACAGCCTTTTCAAAACTATTGGCTAGTTTACTAAAACAATGCATTATTCAACCTGTGAAATAGCAGGCTGAACCAATCTTATCTTTATTGTGAGAAGATTTATGAGAGCTTCTGATGGTTCAAATGATACAAGGTTACATAATCCCTCTCAGCACGATGAGTTTTTTTATGGGTACCATGAGGCCAGTAAGACCAACTGCCATGGTAACAGGACAACAAATGCCATGTGTGGCTGCTTCTCCTTTGTTACAAGATGATGTTGCTTCAAAACTCTAAAAGTGAAAGTACTGAAAGCCAGTATTGAAAGCAGTGAGTCACCTGTTTGATTTTCAACTTTCTGTTCCACTTGTCTTCGATCTGAGATGACACATTTTCTAGCAAGCAACTTTTCTTCTGAAACAATTAAAAAAGAGCAGCACATCAACCCTCCTTAAATGAAAAGACATTTTTTTTATAACTGTTAGTTCCATTCCACTAATTTGATTGGATGAGTCACGTTCCAAGAGTGCTTATATTTAGTATGACCACACTGGGACACATCACTGTTTGTATCACTCCAATTGTGTTTTCTTTATAAACAATTACTACAGTAGAGTTAGCAACAAAAAACAACAAAAAAGGAACAGTCGAAAAGAAACATTTTACATGAATATAACTTTTGAGTTAATATGCGAAAGCTTGTTATACGAAGATGAAATGAATGAAGGTCTGGCAATTTCATCCGAAGCACCATTAATGGGAAGGTATAAATCAAAGTGTTTTTGATTTAAAGACTGAGTCTCATATGATTATGACCAAGTTGAGTTTGACAATTATGATGCAAGTTATATCTAAATGTCAAAGTTTAAACAGCTCTCTTGGTCATTGGTTATATAAAAACTCTTCTTATTTCAGAAATACACATTCCCTACCTTTCCAAGGACTATAGAATTCTTCCCAGCTGTCCTTTCCAATGGATTAGGGATGCATTTGAGAACCTTATTACAATGTAAGCTGCTCTCTTGTGAAACTCCTCTCCACCTGAGCGCATTTTGTCTCTTCTCCACCAGTAGGCAATTCCTGTCTTCACTGAGCATTGATTGCCTACAGGGGGCCCTTTTCCTGTGCTTCACATCCCCCTTAGCGAGCAAGGCAGTGACAGACCCTAATGTGCAATGGACAGAATGTGAGAATAGTTATGAAGAGGTCTTTTCACTTATTGCAAACTTCACCTGGAAGAATGTAAAACTTACCAAAGACTTGTTTCTCTTTCTTGCTCTTGGCCTTCTGACCAGCAGGTAGCTTTACTATTGAAGAAGAGGAAGTGCAAGCTTCAGACATCTGCGCTTTAGAAGATAGACTTTTGATGTCCTCTGGCACTTCTTCGATGTCATAGATGCCATCATCTTCCTCTTCTGTGAGATAAAGGATCAATTTAATAGACTGACATCCTGACTGGGCTTCAATACTCAGAGGATATCACAAGCAATTAGTATAAAAGCACTGCAATGACAGTTCGTTTGTTTGATACTTAGCACAGTTCAAATCAGTGGAACCAAATGTGCCTGTAGTTGTCAGTGTTTGCAAGATCTGCAGTCACTAAGGCCAAGTCATCGACAGGTTTGCTGCTAGGCATTTACTGTCCACCAGCAACTAACTGTCCCCTCTCAGACGAGTGTGGGTGTGCTCATATATACACGCTCCAGAGTCACAGATATCTATTGGCAGTTGCCCACCGGGGACAGCGTGTCTCACATGGAGCAGAGATGGCACAGTGGCAACAGTGTCGAGTGTCAACACAGTGTCGACACACTTGTCACTTACAGGGCACTCGTCAACACGCTCGCATGCCTGTGAAATGTGAAAAGAATAACTTTCACGGTAATTAACAGAGCGCTACAAACAAGGCTCAGTTGAACCATGGGCTTAGCTAGCATTAATATTTATTACTGCTTTGGCTTCATTCGTAGTTGGTTCATTTATAGACCACTATCTCTTATAAGTGTTGATTAAAACATGGATTGAAGCACACGATTTGTATTTCAACTCTCCCCCTTTTCCTCCGGGTGTGACATTCTAAAGCAGTGCAAGGCCAGCTAGAATAGTAGCCTAGATTTTGGATAGAAGTCGTTAATATTTTTAACAGTGTGACAAATGAGTGGGGATGTCGAAGGTGTGGTGTTCGACATGGCAGGATACATCTCATTCCCTCTGCTGACAGATCATAACTCACCTGGCTCGGACAACTCGCTGTCCACAGAGGAGCTGTCCTTCCCTGTTACCTCCTGCCTGCTGTTGGTTAAGGACTTGTTGAGCATCATCTGCTGGGTTCGAGTCTGCAGGGGAGAGGAAGCATGGCCATGGCTGACCTTTGCCCTGCGTCCTCTCCGAATCATTATCCTTTGGCCATCTATATTCTGATGCACCGTTGTGTCAGTGTTCCCTGTTGGACAGGAGTACAAAAAAATCTTCAAAAACCAGGACTAACCAATCAGTAAACCTTTAATGGCAATAAAATAACTAATTGAGCTTGAGGTTGGATTGTTGGTAGGTGCCAGGGGCAGGCAGATGTGAGTATACCTGTTTCACTTTGACAGCCTGAAATGTTTCTGTTTGTCTGCTCAGCAGAAGAGCCTGATGATGGTTTCTCTCTGTGACCAAATATGCTTTCTAGTCTAGATTCACGCTTGGTGCTGGCCTTCTGCTTAAGCTGGGCCATCTTGGAACTCATCAGTCTTGGTCTGCCTCTCTGTCGACAAGGAACCTTTGTTTGTAAAAAGATACAAGCGTTGAGAAAAGGAGACGGGGACAGGAGAATTAAAATTGAATTAGAAGGTAATTCTGCCTTTGCAACCATTATATAACCTTTTTCCTCATCAATATTACTAGAAATATAATTTCTTTTTTTTTTTTTTTTTTTATACTTTTCCTCCGCAGTTCACATTTACTTCCATTGACAAGATGAATGTAACTGGCACTTCTATTCATTTTTGGCCACTCACCTGTAGGCCACCAACGTGGTCGTAGGTGCTGTTGGCCATCTTCTTCCTCTTTGTGTGCCTGTCCCCGCCCCCAGCCAGCTCTTCCTCTGCAGCCATCAGGCCTGATGCTGCTCCCACCAACCTGTCCATCACAACAGAGAGAATTCATAAGAGGAGTGGGGAGCAAGGGATGAAAAGGAGAGATCAGAGGAGAGCACAGGGCTTGCCTTCCCTCTTCGTGGCTTTCTAATAACCCTCTTTTCAGCCTTTGATGAATGGAGAGGCAGGGGCCTCTTTCCCTGCCGCATGCTTGAAAAACTGGGATCTGACGGCAGACCGAGAAATATCTGAGCAAAGCACTATTTAAGGAAACTCCCACTCATAATTTTGTTTGTTCTTTTTCCCCTCTTGTTTCTCTTTCTGCCTATTTTCTTATTCTTTTGCCTGTAGCACTAGTGGTTTTAAGGCTATGGATTCCAGTGTTACATTAATACACCCCCCCCTTCCTCTTATTACCATATCAATGCATCTCTTCCCATACAAAGGAGCACAATTCAGTGGCCTTCGGGAGGCTAGTGAGAATGAGTGAGTGTGCGTATGGCTGGCAGCCATCTAACAGACCTATTAAACTGAAATTGGGTTGAGCTTGCACACACGCCATGCGGCCCATGGCTGGGCTCTCGTTCTGCGGTGTGTGACTGTTTCTCCCCCCCTTAGCAGCAGACAGCCACTTCAAAGCCACCACAGGCCTGTCTTAGTTACTGCTCTGAGGGCTGGGGGCACTGTCAGGCAGCCTGTCACTCACATTGCAATGATTGGCAGGTAAATGTCAGAGGCTGCAGTGGCATGTGGTTGGTGAATGCCATGCTCCTATGTCTTAGTTGCTGCTGGTACAGTGACAAAACAGACAAACTGTGGCAGTTTACTAGACCCTACATACTTCAACAGCAATGCACTATGATATTCACTCAGCAGCCTATTAGTGGAAGATTGTGGACTATGTGTAAGGGCATAAAGAGGCATTTTGTAGGGCTTCTAAGAAGCACGACTGTCTGAGCAATTGTGTGCTTCAATCCTGGCAATACCATAGCCATCTGTCCAAGAGAGCATAATTGGACTGACTCTCTAGGTGGGAAGGTTGACATTCCTATCTCTCATGTCAGTCACAGCAATCCCAGCCAATCATAAGTGCCTGTTAGTCCATGTATACAGAAAAGACAGTTAGCCCTCTACAGATATGGTGTAACATTGTGCAGTTGTTTTATGTTTGGCCTGTTTGGTAACTACTGAATGGCAAAAAGTAATCACAAATCTAGTCTCCAAGATCTCAGGGAGCATGTATTCAGAAAGAAAGCACATATGTGTACATACAGTGCACATAGAAATACAGACAGCTTAATTTAAATCATGCCAAATGCATCATGTTCACTAACATACACAAGGTCTAAAAAAGGACTGTGTCAGTTGTGCTGTGCTTCTGCTTTCCACTCAGCTGTTAACACTGGCTGCCTGCCCTTTACTCTGGCCAGTGCTGTCAGATGGCATCAGTGTTCTCTGTACCCACAGCCCCCAAGCCAAAGCCCTGCTACAAAGAACCTCTGCCAGGAGGATCCGTAAAGGTGGAGCGGGTAGGGAGGGCTGCCTGCAGAGAGTGCCAGAAGATACAGGGCCAGGACAGATGGGGATGAGGGGAGGTAAAGCATGGAACACAACCCAACTTAGCAAGCATGCGTCTATTGCATGCAAGAAAATCTTTCTTTTAAAATGAAAGAAACAGCAGACACATATTAATCTGAGGTATTGAGTATCAAAATAAGGACCAAATGACAAACATATGTTTTAGCTCCTTCTATTGATGTAAAAACATGTAAACACATCCAAATGTGTAGATCAGCCACAAACATTTTACATTAATACCTACGTAATACAGTGTAGACCCCTTTTGTGCCATCACAACAGCTCTGACCCGTCAAATCATGGACTCCCCAAGACCTCTAAAGGTGTGCTGTGGTATCTTCCACTAATAATGTGGGATGTGGTAGCCTAGTGGTTAAGTTGTTGGGCTACCAAACTACCAAACTGTCACTGCTGGGCCCCTGAGCCAGGCCCTTAACCCTCAATTGCTCAGTATAAAAGAAAATGAGATAAAAATGTAAGTTGCTCTGGATAAGGGCGTCTGCTAAATGCTGTAAATGTAATAAGAAACAGGTCCTTAATGTCCTGTACTGTAAGTTGTGAGGTAGGGCTTCCATGATGCTTCCACTGATGCTCGATCAGATTGAGATCTGGGGAATTTGGAGGCCAAGTTATCAACATTTGTCATGTTCCTCAAACCTAATCCTGAACTTTTGCAGTGTGGCAGGGAGCATTACCCTGCTGAATGAAGCCACTGTAATTAGGAAATACTGTGGTCATAAAAGGGTGTCCTTGGTTTTCAGCAATGTTTAGGTAGATTAAACATTGCCTAGACCATCACACTACCGCTGCTGGCTTGCCATCATTCCATAATGCATCGTGATGCCATCTCTCCTTCATGTAAGCAAAGCAAATGCACCCAGCCATCCACATGATGTAAAAGAAAATGTAATTCATCAGACCAGGCTGCCTTCTTCTATTTCTCCATGGTCCAGTTCTGATGCTTACATGCCCAGCTGACAGGGTTCAGCATGGGCACTCTGATACATCTGCAACTTGTTTTTTCTGCAATTTGTTCTCTTCACAGGTCTTCTGCGGTATCGAACCAGACAGATTAGCCTTTCCTGTAAATATATGTATATACAGCCTTTCTCCCTTTTGAAAAGAACATAGAAAAAAGGTACAAAAAGTATAGATGTGATCTGTGAGAGAAAAAGGTTCTAGCATAGAAGTAGAATTGAAACAAGAGAAGAGTAAGTGAAATAGAGAGAGATGGTGGAAAGAGATAATGAGACAGGGGGAAAGTAGAGGAAAATAGAGCAGGAGTGGGGGTGGGAGTACAGTCCTGAGGGAGTCTGTTGGCCAATCTGAATTGCAGCTCTAGATCGATAGACACTAACCTCTATCGACCTACCACCTCACTCAGTATAGATGCAACCATCTCGTCCTGATACCCAACCCCAGTACCCCAGCACACACACAGACAGACACACAGTACCCCTCAAACACACAGACCTGTAATCCCAAATGGCAATGCTACATTGTCTTTAGCCTGTACGCACCTACAGGCTAAATAATAAATAATTGTCTACTATTAACATATTTTAAATAGCAAAAGAACAAGGAACAGAGTAGTGAAATAGAACATCGCTCATCTTCATCCTGGAAAGCCTCTATTTGTTGCCCTCAAACTTGGTTGCTGTTCCTTTTGCAAGACAGTCACATATATCTCAGGATAGAAGACAGGCTAAATGTCAGTTTTCAATTTCAGGGCATCTTACAGGCATGACAATGTTATGTTTGTTTTGTCAGTTCTCGTGTTACAAAGTATCTGAATGTTTTCAGAGCAGTAAAACTCTGCAAGGACTGCACCACAGGTTCTATATGCACTTTCACAGTGGCCATTAGGGGCTACAGAAAGGCCTTTTTATTATCTACAGGAAAAAAGACATAGAAGCATTCTGCCTGACACAAAGTGCATCTGTATTCTGTGTCTGCTGCATTTGAATGTAGCGCCAAGCATCAAAACCTCCCCTGGTGCCACAAGGGAGTGGGTCACTGTGGAAACTCAAGCGTAACCTGACACCAGCTCCAGAGCGAGCTTTGGAGACTGATTGTTTGGGCTCACTGAGTGCCATGGAGGGGCTGCCTATTAAAGCCCAGTGTGCGAGCAAAGCTGACAGATACAACCCTCCCCCTTTCTCAGCCTGTCGCTACCCGATGGCGACCTTCTAACCTCCTGACCCACAACGACCCTCCCAGCTCTTGTGTCAACCCTGTGTCACATTCCTCCTGTTAGCAGCCAAGCGGGTGGGAGCGTAGAGCGTGTGTGCATTTGTGTGTGCGTATATAGAGAGAAGGGGGTGGGTGTCTGAGACACACTGCCAGAGAATTCACAGCCCCCTAATTACAAAGCCCCTTCTCCTAAGAGAGGTCAGGATTACATAGTAATGAGATTCAGAGGAGGGGACTGATTAGAGAACGAGGAGGAAAGCTAGTAAGCAAGAAATGGAAAGAGACATCACGGATAGAGTGAGTGAGTGAGAGTGAGTGAGTGAGTGAGTGACTGACTGAGTGAGTGAGAGAGAGAATAAAAGGATAATAGTATGGTAGAAGCTGTAGGAGTATGGGCTGCGCTTTTTTTTTGCTTGTTTCACTCGTCACTATGGTGGCATAATCAAGTGAACCCTAAGGTTTCATTTAGCTCCGCTTTGGATTCTCAGTATAACATTATAGTAGGATTTGTAAGACTGAGGAACCTGGTCTCACAGCACCCAGTCACTGAAAACCATACAGTTAGTGTATAATGTTGTCCAGCCTGCAGCTCATACAGTGGAAAAGAAAACTTACATGCTCCTAAAACATTCTATTGTTGTCAGTAAGGGATAAAATGAACGTGTTTATATTTAAACACTTTAATGAAAAATATTTTGCCAATTAAAAAACCAACCCAATCAACCAAATTATAAAATAATCAAATTTGAATAGAGAAACTTCAAAATGGTACATGATATGGTACAGTTTGACAGTGTGTAAACCACAAGCAGAGAAATAATGCCGTCTTATTCTAATTTTGATTTGAATACCTCAGCAAATGAAACATCCTGTTCCCAAAATACATGAGTGATGTCATGTTGAATGTATATTTTTGCTTAGTATTTTTTCTTTTATAATGTTTTACAATTATCTATTTGAACTTGAAGTCTGATTTTAAAAACAATTTAAGTCTGATTTTTTAAACAATTTAAACATCATAAAGGGCCACATTTGGCCTACAGGCTGCCTGTTCACTAGGTCTGACATCTGAAAGGATTATTTAAGTTAAAAACATGAAGTAATACAAGGCTACCTAGTAAAAAAGCTACCTATTGAGTTTTTGGTATGTGTGTATGTGTGGGGTAGTGCAGGGGATGACATGCTCAAACTGAAGTCAAATAACACGCTTGATTTTCTCAATGTTAATTCCAGGATAACCTGTTTGCTACTAATGTCTCATATTGACCTTTGACCATATAAGCCACTGTCTGAGAACAGGCAACACAACACTCCACTCCAGAGCAAGAAAGACAGGGATACAGAAAGGAAGAGAAAAAAAAAACTATGCTGAAAAAAGAAAGATTTAAAAGGGGTCATAGGATCACAGGAAGCCTGGAGTCTATCTCAAGGGACTCTGGGCACAAGGTGGAGGACACATTGGACGAAGTGCCAACCCAACACCTGGCACAAACAGATACACAATCAAAAACCACAATTAAGAAATGCCAATCGGCCTACAAGTCTTTGGAACAGAGAAGGAAACCAGAGTACAGAAGAAACCCTCCAAGGTACAGGGTGAATATGCAAACTCCACACACACAGAGCAGAGGCCGGGGATTAAACTCTTAACCGCCAAGGCACAAGGCTATCATGCTAAACACTATGTCACCATGCCCCTCAAGAGAATATATTGCATATCATATTTATATACATATGTTCTGTTTCTGTTTCATATCTCAAGTTTTCTCTAGTCTAGCTGATTTTATCAATTCAGGTAGTTTTTATCTAACCAAACTACATTATAAAAACTTGTTAGGATGTTGGGGTTGATGAAAAGAGATAGCTATAAAGTTCAATTGTTATTATTATTAGTTGTGCATTCACAACATCATCATGTAATGGGAAATGAATTTGCCTCACAATACTACTGACACCTGGGTTTGATTTTGAGAATGGTGAGAGGGAAAAGCTTCATTTTATTCAGGGCTTTGAAAATACATCAAATCATGTTGGATGTCTGAAAACAAATTGCATTAATGTAATTCAATTAATCAACTTGGAACCTTTTGAATTACGTAAGTTCAGTGAACCTTTTTTCAGTGTAGTGTTAGCCTTTCCCACATGAACAATGCATAAGCACATGAATAATATATAAAGATGTGTTGTTTGTATGTTTTTACGACAGGAACAATGCATAAAATCACAAACCATAACAGAAAGTCAGTGCTCTGAGGGTTTCCGCTACCCTACAGCCTCTTCAAAAAGGTCTTTAGAACTCTGATAAATTCCAGTGGCAGGAAGTTATCATTTGTTTTATTTGGTGGATGACATTATTAATGCCATAGCTAAATGTGGAGTGGGTAAAGCATGTGTAATTAAGCTACAGCTCTTGTTCTCATTAGTGCTCCACTAATCAGCCTGGTCCATAATAAAAGAGGACTTTTCTCAATCAGGTAGTGTAAACAGGTTTGACCGAGTTTATCAAAATGTCTGCCTGGCATAAACAGAAGGGCATCTCATGAGGAGCTGCACATTCATCACAGTGATAACTTCTTCTTCTGACTTTGTGTTGGCATTTGGATGCCTCGTTTTATCAAATTAATATTGTTGGTGTGTCAGGGGTTAGAAGGAGTCGCAACACTTGTAGATAATCAATGGAAGTTGTAAATATGATTAATGAAGGGCTCTTTTCACTGATTAAGTACTTAGTCTTCCTTGTTTAAACCAATACCAGCCCCATTTACTAACACACAATGTGGTATAGTAAGGAACTTTGTCAGGCTGTACACAGTTAACTGCGTGAACTGTGTACAGTTACACACAAAAGATAATGACCACTGATAGGTTTAATTATGCATGCTATACAACATAAGTGAAAAAAGTCTTTAAAAGTTGTTTAAGGAATTTAAATGTTCATTTACACACTCACACACTCCTGCACTCACTTTATAGATGGCTTTCACATGCACAGTTTGGGACACAAATGAAGGGAACTCACTTGACCCTCTTGACTGTATCTGTGGGGGCAGCTGGTCCTGGGGTAGGCTTGCGTTTCCGTGGCCTGCCAGGGCCTCGACGAGCTGGGCTTCTTGAGGTATCCTCTTTTCTGTGAATACACAGTTTGTCAATCACTCTAATTCACACTAATGGTGTATAGTGGGTAGCATTAAGCCACCTTAATTGTTGCTGTGGCCAGAGGAGGGGGCTTAAGCAAGCATGGGGGACTTAACCTTCTGGTCAATGGCTTAAGGAGGATGCTGCACATGCTGGGTGGCCTTGGCTTTTGTATTTGCACAGAGAGAAGAATGGCTTGTAAAGTGCTTACAAGAATGGGTGTAAGGTGCAGAGTAGGTATGCATGTTTGTTCTTATGTGTATAAATTTATATGTGTGTGGCCCATCACTCACTGGTGGTCATGTTTTCTCTGTAGTTTAGCCAGCTCTTTCTGTTTCTCCTTGTAGCGCCGCTGCAGCTCAGCCAGTTGCATCCTCATCGCAAGCTCCTCACTGTCCAATGTTTCCATTACACTCTTCACCGGACATGCCTGCAAAACCCCACCCACACATCCAGCATGACATCAGCTAATGTGCTGGTCATCAAATCTGACAGCATCTGCGTGCTTATGCAGAACTGGTGATAATAGGCCAAATAGTTTGTCCGAAAAACCAAACAATTTGATCAATTCACCACAATCAGGGATGACAAAGAACAAACATATTAGCTGAAATTCTGAACAATGATTAAGAATTAGTTTAGTGTTCTAAATTATTTTATCATTAATTTATTTTATACTTGCCCTGACACTCATGTAAGCAGAGATTGTGATGTTCCAGCATGTAATAATGGATTTATTATTATACTTTTTATGTATTTTTTACAACATGAACCAAACAAACTCATCAACAGCAGTCACAGTCAAAGCGTATTAATAACGTGTGAAAAGAACACGTGTAAAGACACATTTTCAGTATTGCTCAGGAACAGATGGAATAGTGATACCGGTTCATGTTGTGGTGTCCATTTCCACTTCCTGCGCAGGTTAAGTGTACGACGTAGAGGTGGAAAAGACTCAGTAGTGGTGAGTGGAGGCCCTTCGAGTGCCCGTGCAGCTGCAAGGGTCGCTAGACTCTCTAGGTCAATGAGCAATCTCTCCTCTCCTGCAGGGATAACCAATTATCAGATTTTAAATGAAGTATGGCACAATGTTGCCTTTACATGACAAGACAAATACTGGGGATCAGTGTGTGATAAGTTTATTTCCACTGGCTCCAGCTACATGGAAATATCTGCACTCATTATCCGTTGTCCACTTGAGTTAAACCTGTCTACAGTAATGCAAAACAAAGCTTCATTTATCTTTTGTCATTCTCATACACATACCGTTAGACAAGTGATGAGGTGGTACTATGTGTCATGCAAACAGAGTTAAACAGACAAATGTGATAACATGAGTGTGAAAAGAGCGGGCGAGACATAGTGTACTGTATGTACAGCAGAGGGCAAAATAAAGAGCAAACAGGCTCGAAGTACGCAGTTGTATTCTGCCAGCACCTTGTGTCTTACAGTCTCTGAATGAGCGATGATGATAGCTATTAACCAGAGAGATTATCTCTGTACACGAGGCCTAGATGCCAGAAGCCATGTTACACAAAGACAGGAGAGAGAGTGAGAGAGAGAGAGAGAGAGAGAGCACAAGAGTTGGAGAGAGAAAAAGAGAAAGGGGGATTTCTCTACATTTATCTCAGTCATTAGGGCAGGCCACACGCTCACAGCAAATGAGCCTTGAATATTCATGACAGCCCAAGCTGGCCTAGGGACACTGAAGAGACTGTGTGTGCATTTTGTGTGTGTGTGTCTGTGTGCATGCATGCGTGCGCGTATGTGTGTGTGCCTGCGTGTGTGTGCATGCGCGTATACGAGTGGGAGCAAAAGAGAGACAGATGCCATACCAACACAAAATAAAAGCAGAATCTACACACTCTAGCAGAGTGAGAGAGTGAAGGCTTGAGAGCAAGAGAAAGAGCATTGAAGGAAAAGAGTGTGAGAGAGAGGCAAGGGAGAAACAGGAAGGGAGAGAGAAGAGGAAGGCAAGCACAGAGGGTGGTGGGAGGCAGGCAATAAGAGGTAAAGTGTTTATTGAGCCATCTATTTATTCTCAAACATGCCCTCATTACTGACATGGAAAGAATCCAATTTCCTCTACAGAGGGGAAAACCCAGGGAAATACACAGACAGTGTACTGGCAGGGTTGAGTGTGCGGGTGCAGGAGACAAGCATGGGAGAAATAAGGGACAGAAGGAAAGAAGATGAGGAGAAGGTGAATCAGGTAAAACTGGCAAAACTAGTAGAGAACTACTTAAGAGTTATGATAAACCTTTACAGCTTTGACATGAACGGATGTGACTCAGAAAGAAAAAAATAAATGAAAGGGAAGAAAAGGCAAGAAGAGAAGTGAAAATTGTAAATAAATAAATAAATAAATAAATAAAAGTGTACACACACACACGTATATAAATATATTATATATATATAATAATTACAAAATGGAAAAAACAGAGGAAAGGAAAAAAGAGAAACGGAATGGTAGGAAAAGAAAACTAAATAAAAAGACAAATAAAAAAAGCAAGGGAGCAGAACTGCACTATCAAGTGGAGGTCTTTGGTTTCCCAGGGGTCTTTAGTATCCCATTTGATTGACATCACTATGGCAGTTATAGCACAGTGGTGTTCAAGCTGAAATCAATCTACAGTCAGCTTTAATGAGACAAGCTAAAACCACCATGCCAGCTAGAGCTCCTGCAATCTCACTGGCTGAAGTAGTAGAGTAGAGGAAAAGGAAAGGCTCAAGATCCCAGACAGTACAGACTCTCTTAGTTTGACTGGTACTTTCACAATAAAAAAAATCAGCCGTTATTCATTTAAACATAATATGTGAATGCAATGTGGAAGCAATTTCCCTTAAGTAAAAAAATAATAAAATATAATGAATAATTGACACTGTTTTGAAATAGTTTTGGGAAACTAGCTACAAGGTTGATGTTATTGTAACATTGCACAGATATCTAAGTTCTAGAAAAAAATGTATGAAATAGAAATAGTTGTTATAAGTTTCCTTATGTTGAGTAATGCAGTATTTGTGAAAGAGAATCATGAATATTAAGTTACACAACTTCACACTTCAGTTAAATCAAGTCCATGTTCTCAATAGACACATTTAGAGATCACTACATTATAGGATACTAAAATCCATAATACACATTTATTATTGATGAAATGATGTTTATTACTGTTTTGTAATGCATTTATGATTGAAATTACTTCAGGACAGATACTGCACCATCACTCTGTATGATATGTATGTAATCGCTACATAGGCAAAAAAGGAAACTATTTTAACACTGATGAGAAAACCAGTGTTTACCGTTCTATAATAACTCAATGACACCATTCTTTACATATATTATCATTTAGTCTCGGTATAGTAGTTTGCTGATACAAAAAATATGTACAGAGTTAATTATGTCACTTTTAATAGACGAGCAAACACACACACACACACACACACAAAGCTGAGTAATAAATGCAATGTTTACAGACAGTGTTTTTATGATGTAGTGGAGCCATTTGGGATTTCTTAACTTCTAGAGAATGTTAGTGTAAATAAAAACATCCATTGGCAGGGAAGTGCAAAATGCTCCATGGAAAAGCAACAAGGCTTTAAAGCAGCTCTCACAACAATGGAGGCTAATTAGGCAACAAAAGCAGTGCAATCCTTAGTGGGAAAAGATCAGCTGCTTTTACCATTTCATCAACTCTTCACAGGGGGAAGGCACAGGCAGCTGTGGAAAAGCTGGGCCTTTTTTCCCCATCTAGAATGAGCTTTATAAACGTGATCAAACAGGTTAAAGGCCAGTGGCAGGGGAGCACTCTCTCCCTCAGGATGACTCAATGGACACAGTCCAATCCACAGAGCCCGGGGGGTTCATATCATTATGGCTGCCTTTTAAGATGGGCTCAATCCCTTTTAAGAAAAGCCTCCCCCAAGCCTTCACTCTGTCTCTCCCATAGGAAGTACAGAACACAAGAAGGCTATGGACGACTTGATCAGCAAAACTCAACAGGGTTTGAAGTATTGTGAACATATATGTTAAGTATGTGTATAAATGTAAACATGTGTATGGGTGAATGTATTTTATGTCTATCAGGAACAAAACTAGATGGTCATTGTGTACATGTTTGTGTGTGTGCCAGTCTTGGAGGTATGTGGGGTGTGTGTGGAGGGTGTGGGTGGTGGGTGGAGGGACTTGTTATCTTTCCTTCACAGAAAAGACAGAAATCTGGCTGGGCTGAAAAGCGCTTTTGCACACCTCGCCTTGTGAAGAGAAGCAAAACAAAATGAAAGACACAGCCGTTGCCCTCCCCTGCTGCCTATATCACAGTGCTACAAGACTGCGCATGCAAAGCACTGATGAGAATTAAATTGTGTGTACAAGTGAGGTGAGCGTGTATGTGAGGCAGATTTTGCTGCTCTGATCAAAGAGAAAAAAAATACCACAGCCACTCTGTTGCTGCACTACCTGCCTTCCAAAATCAAGGCAAATCAATTTTCGGTCTGGATTAACAGACATCTGATATGCATGTGATTGCAGACTGTATTTTAAATATGCATGTTAGTTTGGGTACCTGCACTCTCTATGCTTTTCTTCTCCTGATGCCATCTCTCCAGCTCAGCAAGCTCACTCAAAAGCGCCATGCCATTTTGAGGGGGTGCTATACAAGCAGGCACTGCCACTGGGGCAGCCATCTGGGCATCTCTTGTGGCACAGAGAGCTGCTGCAATCAGAAGCTCCAGACTCCAGATGCAGGATCCAGGATACTGGTCACCAAGAACAGAAAGCTCAGAGCAGGGAGAGGATGTTGATGGAGCCTGAGTGAGCTCCAGATCCACAGATGTACTGGGTGAAATACAGTTTTTGTCAGTCCTCTCTTGGACATCCTTAGCTGGCTCCACAGTACAGATCTCCTGAGAAGCAGCAGGTGAATCCTGGACAGGATTCACAATATCTTCTTCCTGAGTTTTGAACTCCTCTGCTTGTTCCTTGACCTCCAAAAAACTGGGCTGCTCAGAGGTGATGGTATTAGATGTTTCTATTTGTGAGATTTCCTCTGCTGGTGAAGCATTCGGGCAGGGGCATTTGGAGGGGTGTTGACATACAGGTGGAGAGGGAGAGGTAGGAGGGCAGGTAATACCCTTCTGTTCTTCATCCAACACGTCCTTTGCTGTCATCACCCTATTCCCCTCTTGGACATCCTCCACTTGGGGTTCGACCTGGGCAGTTGAAGTAGAGGATTCTGCTTCCTGGCATACAGCCTTCTCCCCCATTGTGGAAAGTGGGAGGGGCTGTGGTGCTGGTTCAGCAGGTTCTGCTTGCTCTGCCTCCAGGTCAGCATGTTCAGCTAACTGGACTTCTTGTGGAGATGGACCGGCTTTGTAACCAATTGCAATGGCAGGATAAGTATAGCCTGGTGGAAGATCTGGTGGGAAGTGTATATAAAGAAAAAAATCATTAGCTGGTCAAAATATCCTCTGGCTAAGCTCAGTTTGCAAATAAGATATTTCAATTATAACTTACAGGAACAAGATAAGCTCCTCCTGCCACATTGCTTTACTGTTCATTTGTTATACTGTGACCTTACCAGTTAAAATACATGGATCAAATCCTAAAGCATGGTGTGCAGGTGATGGATATGATGTACATTTCTTTTCCATTGACAGTGTGCACCATTCAGAGACTGTGTTACATTCATCTATTACCACTCACACACATGGAGCCTTCACCATAAAGAGTATGGTGGGCAGGCATGATCAAAATTTCCATGAATACTGAATTATGTTCAAGGGTGTTATGGATGCAGTGTGTGCATGTTTGTGTGTGAGAGATTGCACACAAACGTGTTTGCATATAATTTAGTCTCTGAGTGAGCATGTATATTCATCTCATTTTGGGTGAGAGTAAAAATGATTGTGTGAGTAGCAGTGCGTATATGTATGTTTATGCAGTGCATACGTTTGAGTGCGTAGGTGTGAGTTTGTGTGTGTGTAAGAGAGAGAGAGAGAGAGAGAGAGAGAGAGAGAGAGAGAGAGAGAGAGAGAGCTGCAGCATAGCAGGGTATATTGATGACAGCATGGTGTCTGGATGTGATTGCAGAGCTAGCCCTGTCACCCCAGCACTGGGTTATTGATGGTATCCATCCGCCCTTCCTGACAAAGTAGACAAATGAATTTGTATCCTTCCGCCAGCCAGGCCTCAAGGACCCCTGAAGGATAAGAGAGCCCCTGTCTACCATCATCCTAGCCTCCTTTCCTTTGCACTGTCTCTTAGAATATTCTCAAATCTATTCTTTCTTATACACCTTAATATGTTAAACATGTGCATATATAAACAAATAAAGGACACACAAACATGGATAAAAAAGGAGGAAAGGAAACTCTCCTTTTTTTGTAATATAAACTGATTGTCAGTCATCAGTAATCAAAGAACTATGTGGTTCTTCAAAGGCTCTATCTTTTTTATCTTCAGCTTTGTATGTTTCTCCCCAGACTGACTGTCCTTGAGAGGCAGACCAAAGTCTCCCTTCCGTATCTCTCTTACGCTCTATTTTTCGGCCTGGAGCCATGGAGCTGGTAAGACCTTAACCTTGAGAATGGTAATGCAATGTTCCTTTTTTTTCTCATCTGCATGCGGTTATTTCCCTTTAGAAGTTAAAATGTTGAATGAAAATGTTTTACCCTTTGAACCTGCATAAACTAACTTCTTTACAACCAGAAGTAGCTAAAAATTGTACGCAAACACAAGCAATGAATTTTTCAGAAACAAGATAAAGCCAGTAAAGGACACAATACAACACAATGCTAGTATACCAGAACCTGTAATCATGGTTACTTCACTGACCAGGCTCCAGAGAGTGTGGGTAGTCCTGCGGCGGCTGACCCTCTCCTCTCTTGTCTTGGGACTCAGCTTCTTTGGTAAAATGAGGGGTAGGATGGGGGCTGAGGGCAGGAGAGCGTGGTGCTGCTACAGCTGGGCTTGGCTCAGGGCAGGGAGTGCATGGAGTGCTCTTAGGATGGGGCCGTGGGGCTGGTGAGTGACAGCAGGGTGAAAGACGAGAAGCACATCCCCCTGGAGAGGAGGAGGAGCAACTTTTACTGGATGAAAGGTAGGAGAAGGGTTTTGTTGATTTCAGGGTGCGAATCTCAGGAGAACCATCATCCAGGTCAATAGGGGGATCCTCAGGTTTCCTCTGTGGATGTGAAAAACAGTAAGATCAATGAACAGTGGAGCATTTGCTCTTATGTACAATAAAAATGCAAGCAGTAGGAATTCCTGCAACAAAAGTCAGTACAGCTTTCAAATCAAATCTTCAATATTTTTTTCAAATTCCTGTTGCTTTTCTGCCATTCTTCAGAGACAATTCATTCAATTGCTCTTTGCTGGAGAGGTTGTGTTGCTTACGTTCTCTTCAAAAGACCCCAAAGGTGTTATATTCAGACTTCATACTTGGCCAGATCATATTTTTTACCTTTTCCTTCTTTAGAAACTCATGTGTGATTTGCGGTGTTCTTTTGAGCATTATCATTTTAGATTAATACTTTTCCGACAGGGATTTATCTTCCTTGCCCTAACACTCAAAGTCAGGACTCTGCATTCATTGTTGTAGTCCTGGCTTGGCCACACCTGTCAGGACTCTGCCCGGACTTTGGCCATGTGCCTTTTGTTTATGTTTCTTGTTCACGTGTCTGCCCCGCCCTTGTCTTTTCCTCCCCGCCTCTGCACACCTGTCCCTTATGTCTAAATAATTATTTGTACTATTTAGTTGAGCTACAGCTTAACAGAAACAGGATTTATTAACTTAAAAAAAACACGAAACATGACGTAGACATTCCGCGCTGCACAAGGCAACGCGGAATCCTCTGTTGTCCTTGTCTGTTGTTGTCTACATCATGTTTCGTCTTTTTTTAAGTTAATAAATCCTGTTTCTGTTAAGCTGTCCTGCATTTGGGTCTGTTTTTACCCCTGCGTTCGTGACAACACCCAATATGCTGGACCCCATTTCATTCATTCATTCATTCATTCATCTTCTACCGCTTATCCGAACTACCTCAGGTCACGGGGAGCCTGTGCCTATCTCAGGCGTCATTGGGCATCAAGGCAGGATACACCCTGGACGGAGTGCCAACCCATCGCAGGGCACACACACACTCTCATTCACTCACGCAATCACACACTAGGGACAATTTTCCAGAGATGCCAATCAACCTACCATGCATGTCTTTGGACCAGGGGAGGAAACCGGAGTACCCGGAGGAAACCCCCGAGGCACTGGGAGAACATGCAAACTCCACACACACAAGGTGGAGGCGGGAATCGAACCCCGACCCTGGAGGTGTGAGGCGAATGTGCTAACCACTAAGCCACCGTGCCCCCCTGGACCCCATTTGAGCCAAAAAATTTTACTTCGTCTCATCTGACCAAAGAATGTGCCCCCAAAATTCACCTTCATTTTTATATTCAATATAGTTTTAGTCCGAAAAGCATGCAAGGATTTTTTCTTGGATGCCGTCCACAGAGCTTGACATTATGTAATGTCATTTGCACAGTGTGAGCTGTCACAGAAAAAAAATCAGTGATAACCCCTGTGTAGAAGCACTTGCCCATCTGTATTTAAGAGCTAGATTGTGTAAAAACCTGTCTGTGACGTCTAAGGATGGCCATTGAGGCTGTGATCAGTGGTCCTATGACTCAGTGTATACCCCCTGATTACTACTGCAACTGTCTTCAGCTGATTTTTAGTTCGTCATTAACCTTCCTATGTCCTTTTCCATCATTGTGAATTCATACAACAAGATTTTCCAAATCCAATGGAAATTCGTTTCCATGTGTGAAAAGAAGACACCACCCATAGGTCCAAAACTGAAGGCACAGGTGTACTCAATTTTGTTTTAATAATCACACGTTTTCAAACTTGATCATTGATCACAAGTGTATTCACTTGTGTTTCTACCTTGGGGTCTACATTTTCAGTGTACAGTCTTTCTATAGTATTTGTTTTTGATTTGTCAAATTAGGAGTAATGAAATTATTGAAAGGTCATACGATTTTGAATCATTTGTCATGTAAGTGATATTGTACAGTGGTATAGTCACATCTGTTGTATACTGTATATAAAATTTCACCAAATAGCAAAGTGACCTATTTGAAATTGCTGCAATATGCTAACACAGTTCCACATAGTTTGCTGTTAAACAATGAAATACAGCCTGAAATCTTGTATGATTACCTTTGGCATTCTGCATTTGGGAGTTCTGCTGCCATCTTAGTACACACAAAATTGCCTTATATCTATTTTGCACCATTTTTTCAGAGTTGTTGCTATAAGACATTTCTGGGCATTTGTGTATAAATACCTGAGAATGGGTTTGCCTGTGTGCCAACTCCATTGCCTGTGCTGCTCGGTGGTGTTGCTGGTGCTGATGCTGCTGCAGCATATAGAGCTCTTGTTGCCGTAGAAACTGGCGGGAGTAAACTGAAGAATGCTGTATATGAGAAGCAGGCCCCCGAGCCCCATATACTGGGGGCCATAATCCCTGATGCTCCATTACATCTACAGAGAGGGGCAGAGACAGACAGACAGAAGGATAAGTGAGTCTGTGAGAACCTTTTCGCACTCATTACCACGCACAAACTTATTGGATCAGGGTTTCCTCAATTTACTCACTTTCCTTATTATCTCATAGGCTTGCTTTCTTTTACATTCTATTACCATCTATGGAAAACAGCTAAAAGCCTTTATTACCTTATGAGGCTGTACATTTAACACAAAGTAGATCAAACACTTTATGTTGTCACTCACTTATCTTTGCTGTTAATCATTGCTTACCTCTTTAAATTAACCCCATACAATGACCACCAGTGAGCTTTCCACACTTGCCTCTTCCCTACTACAACAGTAATCCAGGTCAGAACAGTTTAGCCCTGCTTGCTCAAACTGTCACATTAATGTGGCTCTTTGCATGAGGCCATCCTGATTGGCTGCTAGAGATGAAGATGACAACCAAGTTCCAAAAGGCACACACTTTCACTTTAGCTTATATGGTCTCAAAATATCATTATGGTGAAATTATGGTGAAATAAAGATGGCACACAAACTGTTGAAACCCCGGCCACCTAGGGTGGCAATTCTTTCAAATACATCTAAATTTATATTGTTGCGAATGCAGGCATCTGCAGTTGGCTTGAAGGAAGAAGTTATCCGAGGACAAAATTGATCAAATTATTGTGTGTATTATAAGACAGAGTGGGAGGGAAAAAAGAATAAGGGATGTACAACAGCTGTACTTTGTCTGAAGCTTGAAATTGAGCCCAAAAATATTTAAACACAATAGGATTCTTCAACTGTTTCTCACATTCTACTTGTTCTTGTCCCCCATTCCTATTCCCTCATTCCCCAGTGTATGGTAGTGCTCTTTGTTGGGCAGGATTACTGGGACAGGGGTAATGTTTCCCTGGGGAAAGGTCCAGTGGGTGCATTTCCACTCTCGGAAGTGGCTCCTGCCGAGCGCTGAAGGAAAGTGCTGCGCCGAAGAGCAGAGAGCTAATTAAATTTCACAGACTGAGAAGGGAAGTAGGATCGCACACAGCACTGAGCAGATCACTACAGCACAGCACACAGGCACACAGCACATAACGGCCATGGTCAAATGAAAGTGCTGCAAACAGCTCTGTGAGCAGGTGTGGCCAACGTTAAATGAAGCCACCATGAGCTTGCTCTACACAGTAATGTGAACTGCTAGAGAGTGTAAAGAGAAAATCACATTAAGATTAAAAAAAAAAAAAACAGAACACTGGCTTAACAACTGCATAGCTCTCAAAAGTGCACAGCAAACAACTTTGGCCTAGACAAGTTTACTGTAAAAACTTTCTCTTACTTTCTCTATGTTTATTCAGTGGAATATTTTTTTTTTCAAAGAACATGCCCTACTACATGCCCTACTATACATAGATAGAATTCTGACATGCCTCACATTGTTCAGTAAATGATACGTGTATTTGCACTGCATTATTTGCATGACACAGTATTAAACATAAACTTACACACCATTTAGCATAAAATAAAAATGTATAGCTCTTCTATGCATTTACACTTTATAGTACCTTTAATAAAAAGTTGGTGGACTATATCAGTTCCTGATTTAAACAATTTAGTAATCTATTTGGTCTATTTTCATATTTCCATTTTGAACATGCTATAAGTTGCATGCATCAGTAAATTGTTTTTTTACAGTGATATCAAAATCAGAATTGAAATCTGGGAAAAGAAAAAGCTTCTGATACTGACAAGAAAAATTAAACTCAAAAGGTATAGATAGTTACTGATTTGAAGACCACAGAAAGCATCACAAAATATACTGGATCTTGCCAGTGTACCTAGATGATGCGCAGCAGGGTGGGCAGCTGGCTCAGTAGGTAGAACTACCAGGGCAGGAGAGGGGTCCTGTGGAAGGGGGAGGACAGGCTGAAGGGGGCTGGGCATGGCTGCAGAGAAGCCTGGGGGCAGGTTCTGGTGCAGAGTAGCATGACTCAGACCTGATATCCAACCAGAACAAGTTAAAATATCATTAATATTAATACTATTCATACTAACACTAATAACTATACAGAATTCTATTGGAATAGAAAAGAGAGTCTACCATATTGCATACCATACGAGTGTCCAATCCAAAGGGAGGGACTTCCTGTCCGAGGCATCCAGTGATGAGCTGGGTGAGTATGTACAGATGGATCTGCTCCTAATTGGCCCCCGCCTGGCATGATTAGGTGAGAGGTCAAGTCTCCATGGCAGCTGCTGGAAGGGTGGATCCTGGCAAACTCAACTAAGTCCTTGTCCCTGAAGCAAGTTTATGACAATAAAAAGAATGATATCTTGTATATCTTGAAATTATATGTTTGATCTTTTTTAAGACATGGACAATTATTGTGGTAAATATTAGTTAAGAAATAAAGCATAAATATTCATACCTGAGCAGTAGATCTCTTTCTCTGTCCAGCGGAGGCAGAGACAGTTGCTCCTCAGATATACTTTTCCTTTCCTCCTCCACCTCCCTTTCTACTGGGTATACAGTGCGTCCAACACCTGCCATAGAAGGATGATTCAGCAAAACAAACTGGAAACCCAGCACTGTCAACACATATGGACCAGGTATTCTGTCAAACCCTATGTAAAACACCAATCTTGCACATAGAAACAAAATATTTGGAATAGTGACTTGACAAATTTTATTTAAGTAAGTATGACTGAAAGACAACACTTACATAAAGTGTGGTTGACCTGAGCACAGTAAACAATTTGTCAACCAAACTCAAACTGGCACTAAAATGACTAAAACACCCAATCTGGCATGTTAAACTTCTGAAATGTCAGGACCAATTTGCACGTATCTGATTACGTGATTTAACAACCAAAAATGACTAATTGGAGAGCGTTCCTGTAATCACACATTTAGATATTCACATGTGTGGTTTCCAAACGTTTGCAGCTATCACTGCTAAACTGGAAAATGATGCCTGTCTTGTTATCTCAAATGGACACACATACGCATAGCACACAGACTCACATGCACACACACTCTGAGCCTCCTGCTGGTGGCTTACCCTTCATGCTGGGCAGCACTCTGCCGTGGCGGCTGTGGGTGGCAGGCCTGTCTGGTGGGCGGCACAGAGGCTCTCTCTGCCTGGCGACTGCCACAGCAATACCCACAGGGGGCTGTCTCACTTCCCCCTCCCCCTCACCGGAATCACGGCCTGCCCTCTCCGTGCGCTCACTCTCCCCTGAGGAAGAGGCCCTCCTTGAAGGCAAAGTTTGCTTGCCCTCCCGATAGGCACAGCTTGCACCCCCTCGATTTTTCTCACTTCTGTCATTCTTGTCTCCATTCACTGTTCCTTGCTTCAGGCTACCCAGGCCCCCAAATGGGCTCTTCTGGGAGAGCAGGTGAGGCTGCTGGTTGCTGTACTTCATCAGGCTTTTCATGGCACTGTTCTCTGGATCATGAGAGCCTACTGAGGGCTTCTGGTGTGCAGGGAAATGAGGATGTAGATCCTGGTCCCCTGTACCAAAATGGTCACATGCTTTGTGTCGCTCATTGTCTTGTTGAGACTGCTGCCCTTGCACTTCCCAAGAAGAACCTGCCTGATGCCCATTGTTCACTTGTGCTGTAACATCCACATCTTGTTTTCTTCGGTCTCGAAAAATGCTGCTTGGACCCAGATCTGGATCCTGACCTTGAATTCCAGTCTTGCTGTTTGGCTGATGATGGTGTACCCTAGCAATCCTCTGGCTTTCCCGCAGGAGTGCACACCCATTTTCATTATTGGGCTTGCTTTCCGATGGAATTCTATGTGGGGAATGTAAGTGTGAACAGTCCCGGAAAGGTGGAGTGCTGGCATAAGAGCTGCTTTTAGCCTGGCAGCCATCTTTGGCTCCCTGGGGCAAGGAGGGTTGATACGCATCTGTCTCTGAAGAATTCTCAGCAGCCTCTGAGCTATAGGAGTGGTTTGGGAGATTGGAATGTCGCTGGTGACCATGACCATGTTGTGCCTGCTGTGGTAAATGTGAATGGGAGCCTAGAGACCAGTCTTGACCCTTGTCTCCCTTACTGTAGACATCCTGCTGCTGTTGATGTGAAGACTTTTTATGACAGCTACCAGGAGTTGGAAGGGGAGGTGCAGGAGGAGGAGCTATTCTGCCTCCATTACTACTCTTTTCTGAAGCTCTGGCCTTACCCATTTCCTCTCCTCCAACTTCATCAACCATCCCTTTTAGACCCTGACATGGTGGGTTACCTAGCTGAAATGGCCCACTGCTCTTATCACCCAGAGGTCCCACAGAGGGCACAAATGTAGGGCCTATGACTTTGCGATCCCTGCCTGCTCCAGGAGCTAAACTTTTATCCTGAGCAGAAGACATGGTTAGTGGGGCAGGGGGGCAATATAGGTCTGGATGTGGATGATGGGGGTGGTGATGGTGGGGGTGAATTGGGTGCGGCCAGGATCCTCCAACAGCTGAGCCCAGGCTAAGGGGAGGAGGCATAGCATATGGTACTGTATGGGTATGGCCTAGCATTGCACTATGGCGAAGGCATTCTGATGAAGGCTCACTGATTCGCATCTCACCACTCACCTCTTTGCAACAGATATTACCTCCACCTCCTTTTGGACCCGTTCCTAAACTCAAGGCCCCTGGCCCAACACAACTAGGGAGGGCGGAACCCCTGACTGCTGTCCCTGTATGAGGGCCATTATGGGTCTTGGAAGAAAGCAGGCAGGTGCTCAGGTGTTTTGGGTCATCTTTGTGTCTGGGGTTTTCTTCTGGCCCTAAAGGGTGGAGCTGAGAATGATGGTGAGAATGGAGGTGTTGGTGATGGTGAGGAGCTGGTGAAGGTGGGTCATGGTGCTGACGGTCTTTTACCTCATGTTTGTTTTTCTCCTTGTCTTTTCCTGCAACTGTTATAATCCGCTCTCCTATATCTAACTCTTTAGAGCTTTTCTGGGTGAGCCCACCTCCCCCAGGGTCCCGTTCCCGACTACAAGAGCCCAAAGGGTGGCTAGGCACAGTCCGAGTCAGTGAGGGTAAGTTGTGATTAGTGGAGAGAAGGTGGTGTTGTGATGAGAGGCTTCTGATATAGAAATCTGGGAGAGAAAAATACATTGAGAGAATTAGACAACGAGAGACACCATAAAAAAACTTAGGATTATGCTTTTAAGATTTTAAATTATGAACTGACCATATGCTTGTATTAGTGTTAATTGTGGTAAGACAGATGAAATGAGCTTCACACACCTTTTGAAGTGTTGTAGAATCGGTGCTGTCCATAGAGAACACTACTGTTTCCATGGTGATCTAAGGGGCTCATGGGTAGAAAGGTGGGGGCCAGACTTCCAGAAAAGCGGGAATACCCTGGGGCTACCAAGAGAGAAACCGAGAAATAGAGAGAAAGTGAGAGAGAGAATTGTCAGGAGAGACAAACTAAACCTAAGAGTGACACACTTGGCCTTTTGCTGTGCTGTTGCTGCAGCAGAATGAAGGTCCATGAAGCCCTAGAGCAGGACAGAACCTTTCAAACAGCCCTGATGGGAACATGCAGATTCTGGGTTTCACTTGGCATTCATACGTAAGCCATAAAGTATACATGAGCTGCTCCTGATCATCTCTTATTGTAAATAAGACATTTCTTTTGAAATTTATATGCACAGTGTTTTGATTTCAGCTTCTGTTGCCTTTTTGTTGCAGCTGCTGTGTAACGGGATCAAGGACAGCAGCTAAGCAGTTTGACAGTTCATGTTAAGAAAAGAACAATTATTAATGATATAGTGAGTGTTGCTGTTATTTTATCTTAACAGATCATGCTTTTGGTGTGAGAACATTTAAAATGCAAATCTCCTCTGCTGATCTACTATGTTTTGTATACAGAACTTTTGCAACCCTTTAACGGCTAAATTGTCAGTTGTTTGCATTCTCACATTTTTTTGGCTTGTTATGGTTTATCTCTTTGTACTCACTCAGTGCATGTTAAACAACCCACACACTCCTATACACAAATAGTCATAGAGTAAAAAAAAAAAACCTTGTCTTTCAAGCAGCTGGTCTGTGCACTTCCCATGGATTCAGAGAAAGGTAAACAGCATTTTGCTATACTCCAAGGTCAGATCTGTATCCTGGGACAGTGGAGGCCGCAGCACAAGACATAGGGAATGTAAGCTGAAAATAAGCAGACAGCTGACTTGCAGACCCTGAGCACAGATCAACGCCAAGGAACCAAAAGCCACACAAAGACTGGCCCAAAGATACAGATCACAACAGGCATTAAATTGGAATGTGATCAGGTTGATTATCTATTTATGTTTCTTATTATATATTATACATAGTTTATAGCTTTCCATGTGTAATGGAAAGCTTTAATATTAATACATGCAAATACATTCCAGAATTTCTGAACATTTCTCTTCACATTTAAAGAGAGAATAGTTCAGATTTTAGCCTCTCTAAGCAACTAAACAGCAGTCTATAAAGCTCATCCTCAACATTCTACACAGTCACTGTCCTCAATATCAGTCAATTTTTAGTCCACATGCATGCACAGTTACATAAAAGCAGCTCTGAACTGAACTAATTTTCATAACTCAAGAATTGTACCTATAATGCTGCATCCATCTTTCATATGAAGCAAAAATGACTCCAACTTTGAAGCAAGAAACCCAGAATAGTTAACCCAGTTAACCCAGAATAAGAGAAAGATGAAATACACACAAGCTTAATGTGTATACAGGGTTCAGGCAATCACAAAGGAACATACATGCTTTTCTCCCAGAGAACTGTTTGTTTGTGTGTGTGTGTGTGTGTGTGTGTGTGTGTGTGTGTGTGTGTGTGTGTGTGTGTGTGTGTGGTTGGGGCACAGGGTTTAGATGGGGGGTAAGCATTAAGAGAAAATGAGAGGGTGTAAAACATGCTGTAGAACAAGAAGTGGTCATGTATGCGAGGAAGCTGGAGTGAGATAGTGTCTGAGAGGGAAAAGTCTGTGTGTGTGTATGTGTGTGTGTGTGTGTGTGCGTGCACAAAACAGAGAGTGAGAGAGATTCCCCTCTGCCTCTCTGCCTCTCCTACTAATTGACAGCCAAGGAGCGTTTTGCTGACAGTGACATCACAGGGGAGTCCAGATGGTTAATACGAGGCCTTCTGGCTGCACCTGTTTCCTACTGCCACTGAATTTCAATTTCCACCATCCAGAGTAGGATGACAGCAGCATAGTCAATTGTAAACAGGTGCGTGTCTGCATAGGTGTGCTTGTGTGTGTTTAAAGAGGCAGAATTTGTGTGCCTACAAAGGAGACGAAGTATCAAGCCTAAAGAGTACATGCATTCCAATATACTGTAGTGCCTTCCGTTTAAGACATTTAAAAAGGAGGAGCGGAAACCCTCATCATTTCTCCTTTCCACCAATTAATTTAAATGCTAACAATTAGATGTGAGCTCCGTGGCAGTCCAAAAGCAATCAGCCTCTAATGATGTGCAATAAAACCCAGTGAGCCTCCACCAGACCGCTACAGTCTATTACAGAGCAGAGAGGAGCCCACTCCATACGAAGCCCTCAGAGACCACACACACACATTCTGTCTGTCTGTCTATCGGTCGCTCTCTCTCTCTCTCTCTCTCTCTCTCTCTCTCTCTCTCTCTTTCTCTCACACACACACACACACACGCACACACACAAGTGCAACACAGATGACAGGAAGAAAATGCAAGCCACATAGTTAGTAGAAGGAAAATCTGCAATCCATTCAGTTATTTAAATAATAGAATAATATCTACAATAAGCAGACCATACATCTTTTTACCGACTTAAGAGCAAAATGAAGCATAGGTTTCAGAAGGACTGACTGCTGGGTGTGATGAGTAAAGTTGAACAGACAAAAGAGACAGAGACCATCCATATCACCACCAGGAGACATACAAACCCATCTACATGTTTTATAGTGGACATTTCACCTTTACTGTGAAAAAAGAACAAATGACTGCCATTTTCCTTTCTCCATCCACTGTTTAACTGTCTCCTACTTGTCTGATGGTTCTCTCATGGGAGTGTTGTGTGCTTCAGTATTACATACTGCTCTACTGGTCATACCACACACATACTGTACGGACTCGCACACATTCACACATCATCTATCCATTAAACAATGGTGAATAGTACAAGGACAAAAAGCTATCACATTGTATAAATGGATAATATGTTAAAGCTAGAACAGAAGTCAATTTCAGGTTTTGTTTGCAGTTAAATTTAACACCAGTTATCTAATTGAGAGCCCTTTAAACCTGATGTGCCAAAAATATATAGTTCTGGATGGCTGATAACCCCGTGTTTGTGTATATTTCCAAAGCTATAGAATATATGAATATATGAGAATAAATTCTATGCCCAATAAGATATTTTAATATTTTATGGCATTAGTTCATCAGCTATGGTTATATTGTAAACAGAAAAATACACCAACAGGTCTGATCCCACACCAAAGCTACTGTAGCATAAAATGCTGGCTATGATAGAAAAGTTTCAGGACACACAGTGCATTGCAGCTTCCTGCATATGGGGCTGTGTAACCGCAGACTGGACAGAGTGCCCATGCTGACCCCTGTCCAATGTCCAAAAGCACTCCAATGGGCAATGGTAGAAGGTGGCCTGGTTTGATGAACCATGATTTCTTTTACACATTTAGATTGCCGGGTGCCATATACACCACAGAACACTGCGGTGGTGTACTGACATAGATTTCTTGTTATTTTGCAGTAGCCTATCTCAAAATACATTTACAATGTGTAAGGGATAATTAACAGATGTCTTTGCATGGCCAGGAGCCCAACAAAACAAAACTAGTTGTGGTCTCAAGGGATGAGGGATGACATTACATTCTCTAGTCAATCAGAGAAACATAAATCAACTGTGCTTGTCTCAGAGCTCATAGATGTGGATAAGGACAGTTAGCACTTTTCGCATAAGGCAGCATGAACTGCAGATTAAAACAATTTCACTGTCTGACTTTATGTTTCTTTAAGGAATCATGTGTTAGCCTTCAACCTCAAAGGAAAAAAAACAAACTGCAGACAACGCACGGCATATCATTACATCAGCATAATTTTTCTTTATACACTGAGTACAATATACTGCAATATACTGTATACTATAACAATATAAAACAACAGCAAGTTATGAAGTAGGATGTAACACACTCGTAGAGAAAAGGTAAGATTGAGGCAGGATGGGAGGGGGAGTGGCAGACAGCACAACCTGCCCATTTCACCTTTTAACTGAGAAATAAAGGACTGAGGAAGGCAGACATAAAAGTGTGGCAGAAAGAAGATATAATGAGGAAAACGAAGTAGGTTGGCTAACAGGGTAGGATACGACTACAGCTTGGAAGCAGAGGCTAATCAGAAAATAGTTGAAAGAAACACAGCACTGCATAAATGAACAGCAGTATAGTAGTGAAATTATGTAGTGGAAACAAGGAAACAAAGAAAAATAATGAAAAGAAGATTAAGGAGGGGTAAAGGGTAAATATGAAGAGAAAGAGTAAACATAGGTGAGAAATGTCCCTTAGTGAGAGAAGTAGAGATAAGACGGTGAGAGAATGAGAAATGGTTTGAGAGAGAGAGCAAGAGACAGAACAGAGTAGCAGACCGTTGTTGGCTTAGGGCCAGACATTGGAATTAAGCCAGCTGGCACTGTGCCAATTGGGGCTTCCAGGCTTCAATCCCTAAAAACAATCATTTGGACAGTGCGTGTGTGTTTGTACAAATAGGTGAACATGCGTTTGAGTGAGCCTGCATGTGCTAGGGTGAGCGATTAGCTAACTATTATATTCACATCTATTATGGAATACACAAACTCTCCTTCTCTCACTCACGCTCACTCGAAACGCACACACACACACACACACACACGCTCTGCTCCGTGCCAAGTGTTGCTTCCTCCACCAGCTGGGACATCAAAGTTGATCCCCCTCTGCAGCTCTGAGCCAGTGTGCTCTCTCTCTCTCTCTCTCTCTCTCTCTCTCTCATTCTCTGACTTTTCACATTCTTTCTCAGCTCACTTACACTCACTCTGTTAGCATCACACACACACACACACACACACACACACACACACACACACACACACACACACACACACACACACCATGTAATTCTGTAATTCAGACCCACACAGCTACCATCATTTTAATTTTACTAAAGTGCAACATTAATAGTGTAATAGTGCTCTATGAAACCAAAATGTTCTCACAACAATAACAATTCAATTTTGAAACTGTGGGGAAATGTGGCTAATCCCTGTAAGGAAAAGTGGTCTTTCTTCTCGAAAAACAGGTGTCCTATTCACTCTTAACTCAGACACAAACATACAAGCTCCCACAACAAACACTTTCATGAAAATACTTTAAGAAAAAAAACAAAGTGGCTTGAAAAGAAGCAATATAAACAAGACAATTAAGTAAAGAGGAATTGTATGAACAACATACATGATTTACACTACAACAAATCTAGTGTAAATTTATGAACAGGGCTACGCAATATGAAGATATTATATCAATATTGCAATAGTTTAAAATAAGCTGTTACCCGAGCAGTGTGAGTATCATTTTCATAACAATGACTGACTCCATTACACAGTAAAAGCAGCCATATAGTAGTTTCGTATCACCCTGACTTCCACAATAGTATATCAGTCTCATGGATACTGGAATCAGTGGCATCAGTTTATTGAAGCCAATATTCAGACACTCACAGTTGGTCTGTTTTTATGAGATGATGCAGACATAGCATTCTCTCACACACCTGACCAGGAGAGATAAAGCTTTTGGCAAGACCACCTGCCCCACCGCAAACGGTTCCCAGCCAAAAGCAGAGCTGAGGGGCCAGAAGAGAGAGGAAACCGTCCATGAGCATGTAGACACACACATGTACCCACAAATATACATACACACACATGCACATATGTGCACATGCACACACATACACACACACACAACCACAGCACCGGAAGACAGCTGCTCACCCAACGTTATTCATTTAAAACCGCAAGCACACACAGACTCACAGAAACAAATACACACACACATACCAAAGTGTGTCACTGCTGGTTGTCTAGGTAGGAAGTGTGCCGTTGGAGGTGGGTTTAACCGTAAGGGTCATGACATGCTGGGCCTAGACTGGGGAAATCCCTTAAAACCCACCAAGACCTGTTAGCATTCAGATTATGCTGAACTTTATTACAATACTTAAGCTTGCTAACAGAGTGCCAGCAAACTGTGGCTTTAGTTATCTACAAAAACAAAATGTACAGAAATAAATGTCCAGTTAGTGGTATACCAGTGAAGCCGGAGATCTCTCACAAAGCCATGTTGTGAGGCAATTTATCTCCGTATAAATATTATATTATGTACTACAAGTCATAATCACATATGACTTATGCCATACAGAGTGCATGACTATACATAAGCATCAAACAACATAAAACCAGCAGAGCCATATACACTACACAGACACACTCATTCAGACAGACATATATTTAAACAATAACACTCTAAAGCAGCTCCATCTGTCCCTTTCTCCACAGGGGTTCCTGTGCATCAAATAAAATTCAAATCAGAATTAAAATCAGTCTCTCCCTCTCTACTTGCCTTCCCTCTCTGAACCGTCTTTCTCCTGTTGCCCCCTACCTCCACACACATGCACATACACCGCATGTCCTTGCAGGTCAGGTAGGTCTTTGCATTGTCAGTAGAAATGCAGTTGTCTCTGAGGGGGAGCAGAGCTGGGTAATTGTTTGGCTCATTTCGATGACATGCTCTTTATGCAAATTGTGTGTGTGTGTTGGGGGGGGGTAAATATGCTGCAGACCAGGAGAGAGTAGACATGGAGTGTTACCAGGGGGAAATGGAGCCATCCAATCAACTGCTCCAAGGGTCTAAATGCAATTAAAGCCTGATTCCAGTAATGACCTCTATCAACATAATAGGGGCATCTACATCATTACAGACACATTCTATTATCGTTATTATTACAATTATCATTATTGTTGTTATTATTGTTATTCTGGAGTTACTATTGATTAGTTTGTAGCTCCAGGAGAGCACTGTACTGAACCAGTGCACAAAGAGACTGCATCTCTTGCCATCTCAATACATCATTTCTTTTCTCTTGCCTACATCCAACTATATCATTGTACACCTATACCTGTGTACATCTTTATTCTGTGCCACATTTTCTGTCTGTCTCTCTGCCTGTCTGTCTCGCGCACACACACACACACGCACACGCACACACACGAGCGCACACAGACACACAAAGATTTGTTCAGTCAATGAGTTACAGTAGCTCTGTAGCTCTGGGTGCCAGCAGAAAAGCCCCACTGTGCAGCCTGCCAACAACAATTACTGTTCCTCCCTGCCAGCTGCCAAGAGCTCCAGAGATACAGAACACTTAACCTGCACCATACCACACACACATTTGTGTGTACATCCTTGTTGCTGTGTTCTATGTATAGAAATAGTTCATGGGTGCGAGATTGTGATCAGACAACAAAAACCAGCACACACACACACACGCCAACACACACACATCTGCTGTAAATATTCAAATAAAGATATGACAATACACAGCATTAGCAGGCAACATGTACATAAAGACTCTTCATATTAAGCCATGTCCATATTCACACCTGCTATTCTCAAAGCATTCTACATCATATCACACAAACCAAACGTTTGTTTTAATGACAATATTAATTACTTTTTAATTGTTGTTACAACCAAAATATCTGAATAAAAACTATAAGTGTCATTGGTCTGGTTTCCTTGCTGGTTTCCTTTAATAGCAAATGCTGTTTCTGTAATATAAACCGTTTTAAATCTACAGTTTAAGACAATGTAAAAAGTATGTGAAAAGTTTAGGAAATAATAAGAAATTATTATTTCCCAAATCTCCACAAAATAATATTTTTAAACTGTTTTAAACTCTTCAGGCGGAAAAATGGACATGGACTAAGAGAACAGCATAAGCAAAGAGAAGCAAGACAAATTGTTAATAGCATAATGTTCATTATGCAGCCCTCTTTATACACAAAACCCTGTAAACACACTCCTGATGTTCACAGGGTAAATGACTACAGAGGAACAGTAAGGATGTCTGTAATAGATATTCCGGATTCTGATACTGACTTAACCAGCGATCATATCAAATGCTGCGAGACTGGTTTTGGTTTTGAGATACACAGTTTACACAAGACTCCGTTAAGAGTTACAAGGAAGTGCATGTGTGATGAGCATGTAAACATTACATTCTCACTGCTGTCATACTAAGTATGCAAACCAAACATAAAAAACAAGCTTCTGGTTACATCTTCACAAGGAAAAAATGAGTCAGAGAGAAAGAGACAAAGAAACCTTACCTTCATGTGGGTGTGGGAACCAGATCTGGGAGTGGCCACTGGAGTGAGGTCCACTGCGATAAGGGGGAGAAGAGGGAGAGGAAGGGGGTCCGGAATGGTGGGATGGTGGTGAGCCCAGACTGCTGGCCAGGAAAGTGCCCATGAATGAAGCAGAGGAGTTCGCCATCAGTCCAGTGCCTGCAGGACAGAGACAAGCCGAAACAGGCAGTATAAGACAGTGAGGGAGACTGTTGTGCTATGACACAAGATGCTGAAACTGGCCAGGACAGATTTTATACCTCCTGATTCATGCAGCATACCACAATTCATTGCACTTCATGGGTGTGTCAGTTTTAAGTAATCAGTGGAAAAAGACTTAAGGCAAAATAACAAGAGTCTTTGATAATAATTTATATAGAACTATAAAATGTTTATGATGTTTTTAATTCCTAGGAAACTCACAGAATTGGTCAACGTCTACACACAAACATCTCTACACATTCCTCCCCTTTCAAATAGCTAGTTAGTTGTCAGCACAGTAGCACTCATCACAGACACAAGTGGGATTTTAGTATCATAGGCTGTATGTAATTGTTTCATGTAAATGTGACTTATTACAAAAGCTGGCACAAATTTTCAAAACTATCAAAAGTATATTATGCATCACTAACTTTTGCACTAATAACAAAACATCAATTAACATTAAAATAATATTTTAATAATAAATAAAATAATACAGAATAAACTCAATGTGGTTTATTTGTGCTTAGTTTTATAAATCCAAAATAATTAAAAAAAATAAAGATAGAATCTTGAATTTGAGACAAACTAAAGATAAATCTTCACTTCCAGGCACTTGATTATCAGTCTCACAATGTCAACAGAAAAAAGCAAAAGAAACAGAGTGAGAAGGGGGAAGTGGGAGATGAGAGATCAAGGAGTAAAGGAGAAGGAGCACATGCCAGGAAGATAAAAAAATAGAGCAAGAAACAAGCAAAAGGAAGTGAGAAACAGAAGCAGGGAAGAGAGTGGGTGATGCGATGAGAAAGAGAAGAAAGACAAGCGGGGAGAGTGAATGAAAAAGAATTAGAGCAGGAGTACACAATTCTCTCAGATCAGTGTCTGCTCAAAGTCGCTTAAAGTGCTGGCAGCACGAAGGTGTGTGTGAGAGAAGGGGGATGTCCTCACTGCTGAGCTGTTACAGCAGTAAGTGAGGACATCCCCCTTCTCTCTCACACACCTTCATGCCACCAGCACTTTAATAATAAAATAATCTAATAAAACCATCATATACAGAGTATGGCATTGAATTATATGGCATTAACTATGACAGTCTTTTGTACAGGACACTGATAACCAGGAAAAGGCCAAACAAAAAGAGCAGATGAATTCTATAAGCAAAGAAAAAGAGGAAGGAAGGAAGGGGTGAAAAGACAAAAAAAAAAACAAAGGAAGAGAGAAGAATAAACTGTAAGAACAGAAGAAACTGAGAAAGAAGCAGGCAGAAAGAGAATGATAATGAAGGAATGAAAATGAAGGGATGGAGTGCTCTCCTCCTTTAAGCATTAGGGTCCCAGGGGGCGGCAGCCCCATCGAGAAAAGCAGATTAGCAGTCCAACGGCCAAATGCGGTGGTGTTATCACCCAGTCCAATTCACATCAATTATTAACACTGCTTAGTGCTTACTCCCCCATATGTATGGTATGCACTGCTTGAACACACTTACACACACACGCACACACTTCAAAATAACGTACTGTACACCTCATGTAAAATACACTGGCATCCTGAATGCAGACTGCATTTAGCATAAAGATGCTGTGGCAAAACACATGAATATACACATACAATCACAGAGTCATTTATCACCAATGAAACAGTCTACAATCAGGATCAGGCACATTTATACGGTTCACACAAAGTTCATATAATGTACACTGCATGTACACACATTCACACTCACATGTACATTTATATTCCACACACACACAAATTTATATTCCGAACACATTCATATGCTGCGCAAACAAAAAAAGACAGGCTGATCAAATGGATACTCTCTAGGGTAAATGGAAGAATGGAGGAAGAATGAAAGACAAGCATAATAAGCTGGAAAAGAAATGGGGTGTGAACAAACATACAAAAATGACTTTAAATTTATAATGTTTTTTTCAACCTTTCTAAGTACCATGGAAATAAAATACAATTGTTAATGCTTAAGTAATTCAAATGAACATTTATGCAAATGCTCCAGATGCTATACCAATATTTGTGCTTTATTAAGCTCCAAATCTAATCTAATTTAGCAATAAGGTGTTATAAATTACTTACACTTGGTGTAGTGTACAATAATTTAATCAGCCTTTGAATGTATAAATTAAATTTACAGGACTCGAGTATTTTGTGTATTCGTGGGGGAAATAAATTCAATGCTGGAAGTTTTAGCACTCTGTCTGAAGTGTTGTGCTACTTCTGCCATTCGAGAAATGACTGTTATTGTGCTGAAGTGAGACTGAGGGAGTTTTCATTTCCTAAACTGATAAAAGTTCATTAAAGTAGGGTGAGAAGGAGGAGGTTAAAGGAGATGTTTAGAGGTGTGAAATTACCAAATGAGTGCTCTCACAAAATAAACAGTGTACAAGGCCACCGCCAAAGCCTCCAGCTGGAAACATGGCAGCTGGAGGAGAGAAAAAAAACACGGAGGAAGAGAAAAGAAAAACAGCATAATTGTAAGCTTGAGGAGAGGCTGGCTGTACGAGCCAGGGCTAAAGCAGACTCTCTCGTCTCCTTACACCCACTCCCTCTTTACCATGCCAGTGGCAAGCCACTACAGTGTGGCCAGGAGATGTCTCATAGCACTGATTTGGGATCGGCCTGTGATTTAAACCAAACTGAAGGGAATACAAGAAAAAGCACACAAGTGGGCATCACAGAAAAAATGGAACCATGTCCCTAAAGGGGCCACTACTCTTAACTCCACGCCTCAGAAGCCCAGCAGCTCCACCACAGGCTCCACTACAGCCCACAACTGGCCAAAATGAGAGCCTGCATCCTTTAAGACTACTGCATGCCTTAGCAATACAACCGTCTCAACACTACAACATGGGTGGAGTGTTGCTGTCAGAAAGTCCTCCCTTCAGAGCAGACCAGACGGCATCGCTGTCATGAAAGTTGAGAGGTGTCTGTTACCAATTTGAGCTTAGAACTGTTGAGCATGGCATGAAAAGAGTCACGAATAGTCAGTACTTTTAGAAAGTTTAAAATAAAACAGTATCATAGGCTCTACATGGTGAGAGATATGAAAGAAGCAGAGAAAATACCTCAATATCTAATTACAATGCTGAAACCCCAAAAAGAGCAAGACAGAAGTCAGGGTCCCAGGTTTACATTGAGCCTCTCATTGTCTTTTTCTGTCATCTGGCAGCCAGTGAACACCTCCATAACTGCCAAACTCCTGTTCTCCCCAGCACAGTTCTCCAGTAGCACATAACCCCCTCTCTCAATGGTGTCCGCCAAGTCCCTTTTAATGAAACGTTTCCTCTTGTTTGCTTTGCTTTATTGACTTTTTCTCTCTTATTTTCCTGTCTCCAGTGTGCTGGCGGTGAGCGTCATCTGCAGTTCCTTGAAATTATTACCTAGGCCCTTCCCCCTGTGTCTCTCCCACACCCTCCTCCTCCACCTCTAATAAACCAACCTGCAGAAATTAAATATTGTTGATACTGGAACAGCAGGATAGGGCTGGAAAAAGGAGGGTGGGACAGAGAGAGATAGCAGGAGGTCTAGAGGCTCTCTCCAGAAATGGAGAGGAAGCTGCCAACACAAGCAAGCAGCAAGGCCAAACGATATAGTGGAGAAGATAGATTTGGACGTGAGAAAGAGTTCCTTCAGCTTCACAGCAGAAAAGGAGAGGAGCCATCATGCCACAGGTTTAGCATGTAGAGTTTAGCGCATGCCAGTTTGGGCACACAGGGGACAGAGGCTGTGCTGACTGTTAGAAGTGTATTTACTCATGTACCAAGTGCAACAGAGAGTTGACAATCTCACATGTCCACTGCTTCAGGAAATCGGGTCATGTGCATACTAATCGCTGCTGTCCCCTCTCTCAAATCGACATTAATCCAATTAAGGAATTAAAAGAAGGATTCTCAGAGTGGGGAACCCCCAAGCGCCTATGCCACACACACCCCTACAATGGCTTGATGTTAGTCCTTTGCAATCAAAGGACAATCCCACCTGTGCTTGGTGAGGAGTGGTGAGAGAGAGACAGAGAATGAGGGAAAGAGAGAGAGAGAGAGAGTGAGAGAGTGAGAGAGAGAGAGAGAGAGAGAGAAAGAGAGAGAGAGAGAGAGAGAGAGAGAGAGAGAGAGAGAGAGAGAGAGAGAGAGAGAAAGAGAGAGAGAGTGAGGCTGTCAGTTGGCTTTGCAGTGTGCTCTGTTTTGTGTCCGCTGCATCGGGTTTAAGGCCAGCCTAACCGAGGCCGAAATTAAGTGCCATCCATCAGCACGTGGAGCAGCTCTGGGCTGAAATGACTCCATGTGTGTACATTAAAACAGCTCTTGCTCTCAATCTTTCTCCCGTTCACTCTGAGAGGATGTTTATTTCTGCTAGACTGAGCACTAAGAGACAATGCAATTGCTACCAGACTAAGCCACTGCTAAGGGAAAGGACAATGTGTAAGACTAAAGGTGCATAAGCAGTTTAAAAGAAAGATGGAAATTTTCTTGAGCATGTCAGGCTAGTCTTAAACATGTGTACATGCCGGAATCCAACTGCCGTGGTTTATCACGCAATAAAGCTGATGTAGCAGAAGGGCCCGATATTCATAACTCAAGGGATACTCTTGGCTGCATGTGAGTTGTACGGATTACACAGGGAAAGCATGTACATATCCAAAAGCAGAAACAGAAAAGGTTAATTTTTTCTTCACCGCAGCCGTAATAAATAGCATTTGTGGGGGAAAAGGAGATTGGTTTAAGGAAACACAACACTGACTTCTCTCACTTACTGTTTGTTTAGTGTCTCTACTCCATGTCCTGGTAAAAAAAAAGGCAGCATAAATGATATTTATGCAGCTGCACTTTTTTCCTTCTTGTTTTTTTCTTGCTAGTTTACATAGGCATATATGACACAAAACCAACATGGAAGGCTATTTAGGATAATCCAAAGCAAAAGTGGCAATAGTCATTAATCATTTTACTCTGTCAACACACAAAATTGCAGGCAGGAAAATTCACTTTAAAATAGCAACTTGTAATTTCGTACACTTTAGAAATGACCTAATTAGAAAATCAAACATATTGTATTTAATTTTAAATAGCTCCCAGTACGTATTAGTGATTTTCGAGAAAACCTAAGATTACTAAAAGGGTGTTTATGTTTATTTATTTTTATGTAGCACTATATGGTGGGAAAGTTACTTAATTTGGTAAATATTCCCAAACAAAATTGAACTTGAAACAGAACGTAAGAGAAAACTCTCAAGAGAGAAAAGTCATAATTCATAGCAGCAAGCAATCATTGCTAAGCTGTTTTACACATTTTTAGAGAGCTACCATCTACACAGACAAATACACACAAGTATGCTCAAATACATACACAAGCATGCACGCACAAACACTCCCACTCCCACAAACATGTTAGTTCAAACTTGGGAGCAAAGAGAGTCAGACTGACCACTAACACAAAACACAATGCTTTGTGGGATAAGAAAACCTGTTGTCTGGGTCATTACTGACTGGGGTCATGAACAGGACAGTGATCACATACACAGTAACTACCTCCATACTCAGGAAGCAACTTTTTCTTGTAACAATGCACAAGGAAGAAAGGGATCACTCCATTACCCCGCACTAAAAAGTGCCTAAATTTTTTAACTAAACTTATCTTAACTCCCTAACAGACCTGTGCATTACCATCATCATTTACTCACATTTCATCCAGAGCAGAAGTCAGCTTTGTGGTTGGAATCTTTGCACGGTTTTGCATTATTGCATCCTTTATAAGACATCGTGGAACACCAGTCCAAGAAACATGCCAGTGTGGAGGGGACTGGTGACAATAGCCACCAAACCCAGCCTTTTCAGCATATTTCCAGTTAAGCGCTGCATGTTTACCTGACAGCCAAAATGTTGTTTCTTTCTTTTTGACGCTCCACCTTATTAAACTACCCATCCTCCCTTTCACCTCCTACACCTCGTCTCCTGTTAAAAATGCTGCAGTAGTGGCTAGTACACTCCAGTGCTCTTGCTAAACTCACAAGCGCTCTCACACATACTCACAGACATATGGATGCTGTCAGCCCAGTGCAGCTAGGCTAATTACATGCAACAAGCAAAGCTGTCATTTGTTCCAAACAGGGAATGATTCAATTGTCTGACACAAGCATTTGTTTTCATGTTAATTGGCTCAGTGTCATGAGATTCCAAATCTTTACATGCATTTGCACCTGTTTTTCTGCTCTGCTGTACTTTACTGCATGTCAGCAATGTAAAGAGTGGAGAGACCTTTATTGGTGATGAGTAGCTGAATGATGAGATTCTGCTGTGCTCATAGTAATAACCTTAATTGGGACCCCATCCAAAACCAGGCATCAGGAAGGAACATGGAGTCATATCTTTCTGTCTGTTTCCTCACTCTTGCGGTCTTTCTTCCCTTAGGGCTGGAGCCAGAGAAAAAAGGCCAGGGCATAACAAGTCTCAATGGACCCTGTTTGCACCAAATATACATCGAACACTGTGACCAAATGGGGTTTGTGTGACTTGACCAGAAAAGATCAGCAAACACTGTTAAAATCATCCCAATGCAGGAATGCTGATGGAAAACCCCAAACAAGCATCTTGCTCTCTCTCTCTCGGTCTCTTGCCTCCAATATCCTGCAACTCCGCTCCAAGCTTCTTGTTTTGATTCCCATTCCATTTTCCGTTGGCACTGGACAGAGAAAATCATATTCCTGCTCCCACTGGGCTCATGCATTTGCACTGATATGGAAAATTATTTCAGAGGCAGACTGAACCATAAACGTTATTTTTGTTTTCATTTTTATTCTCTCTCCCTTCCCCTCTGCCACTCCTTTTTTACAGTCTCTCTCTCCAACTCTTTCACTCTCAGTGGGGAGGATTTACCCGAGGCCTTGAGAGAGCGCTCCGTGTGGGAGATTTGTCCCGTCTGTCCGTTCCACGCGTAGCAAACGATGAGAAACCCATTTAGCATGTACAATAGCTCTAACACACACCTGAATGACACATGCTGTATGCTTTCAGTATGGCTCAGTCTACCACCGTTCCCCATTCACTGTGCTCATAATGCACCCTTAGACTCACATTGCTTCTCTTTGACAGATTATGTTTTATATCATCCTGAGTGAATAAGCAGTGCTGGAGAATTTTACCCATTGTAAAGGGGAGCACATACCGTGGTTTAGAGCCGCCCCACTGAGAAAGGCCAGGCCCTGGTAAAGAAAACAGCACTATTTCATGGACGGAAATTCACAGAGTGTCCAGTGTGAGTGGAAAACACAAGCAGTGAGAGACCCGTTCCTGTAATAGATGAGTCGACCACTGGCCTTACTAATACGAGTTTGTATGTGGGTGTTGGCTATGTGTGGTTTGTTCTTCCAGCTTGTCCTCCCATACATGCACAAAATGTGTGCCGTAGAAAAACAAACATGTGCATATTGCAGTTGTAGGCTTTCTCCCATCTTAAAAGTTGCTAGTGATAACAGTTCATGTTTCTAACTGAAAGTCAGTTTTGGCCTGAGACTGTTGCTACAATATTCTCTCAGAAATGTGTGTGTGTGAGTGAGTGAGTAAGATGGTGAGAGAGAGAGAGAGAGAGAGAGAGAGAGAGAGAGAGAGAGAGAGAGAGAGTGAGTGTTAACATATAGTTGTGTGCATCCCTAGAGCCCTACAGACAGTTATAAACACACAGACACACATAGAAGCAGCAGCTGCACAGATTCACACAGAAAGAGGTCAGCCTGGTCTTGCTGTCTTTCACACTCCCTCTCCCTGTCTCACAAACACATCTGGCACACAAGACCAAATTCTCCCCAAAGAACGCCATGTTTCAAGACCAAGGACATGGACTGTCTGGGCACAGAGAAAGACTGGGAAAGATAGACGAAGAGAGAGGAAAAAAGATGAGTCAAGTGGTAAAGGGCACAGAGATAACTGTCTTGGACATAAAAGCATGTTGGCAAACTACAGCTTAAGAAATATGTTCATCCTTGGCCTTGCTGATTGCTCTTTCTGTTCCTCCTTTCCAGTTATATTGCTACCAGTTCCTTTTGCTTAGCGATAACGTCACTTCAGACACTGGAAAGCCAACTGCCAGGTTCTAACAAAAGCAACTGCCACACAGTGTTTCAATGAAATCTGTTACATTTGCTCAAAACATCCAACAATCATGTGGGAATGAGTCACCAACTATGTGCTTGTTTGTTTAAAAAAGAAGAAAAAAAAAAACAGACGACTCAAACAAAATCACAAGATACTGAATACAAAAATATGACAATTTACAGAGTGATTTGTAGAATGGATACACAACATTTCAAAGCTGTGATCCATGAGCCATATCCCATAAGGCCTTTAAGCAGATGTGTTTCCCAGGCCTCATCAGCTTGACCCTGAACCATGTCATCACCCCAGTGGCCAGTCTGCAGCCCCAAAGGTACCAAAGAACCCACGCAGCAATGTTAGCTTACTCAGAACGTCCTCCTACTCCTGACTCAGATGTGCTTAGAGTAGATGTGGCTTGGTCGATAGCAAGGTCAGCATAAGGTGAATAATTCCAGAAGTCTAAACTTACCTAGACTCCTACATAACACGCTCAGGCTCGGATATGCTGTATAAGACATTGACCTTTATGCGACACGGTGAGATGAAACATCATCGGTCCTTTTGCTGTCTCATTTGAAGGCTAAACAGCTCTCAAAATCTATGTCCAAAAATCATCAAGTGTCACTTTCAATTCTCTGTGTGACAAGTTTTGCTTATAGCAGTGGCAGATAAGTCTAGTAGTAACACCAAACCTCCATCTTCAAAGCACATTTAAAACAACTTCAATCAAACAAAACTACATCTGTCTTGTGGTTTATCAAGGCAACACAACGCTCCCAAGCATGTAGACAATCATTCTGCTATCTGTGTGCGAAGAGATGCAAAACAGATCAGAGCTAAGAGCCAGCCATAGTCCAGCTCAGGCCTGTTTCAACTCAGTGCCTAAACCTAGGGTGGAATCTCCCAGATAGAGAAAACACCCAGATTGAATGCAGAGCTCTGGAGATAAGACCGAGAAGTGGCCTAGCCAGGTCTCTCTGCCCTGCACTACAGTACTTCTGGAATTTACTAAGAGGGAGGTAAGGAAGAAGGACTTGGTTGGGGGATATGAACAGAGGTGAAAGAAGGGTAATAAATTTAATCTCGATGCAGGATGATGAAACAAAGTTGACAAGCTTGAGAAGGGATGAGTGGTATGTATATATATTTATGTGGAGCAATTATAATCATGCAGACTAAAAGGTTAATCCCTGATTTGAAATCAGTCTGTAACCCAATCTTATCCTCATCATCTTTTTTTACTTCCCCTTCCACCACAAAGTGGACATTTTTCCAATATGACTAATTAGACTCTACCATGTGGACTTGGGAATGGGGTGACTGCTGGTAAAGCATTAACTGAAGCATATCTGACAAAGTCTGTTCTAACCTTGAATTATGTCTCCTATCTCACAACTGCACTCATCCATGGCATGCAGTTCCAATATCTGCTGCACATCTGGTGAAATAGTACCGACTAGCCTTCACAGCTGTGACAGGGAGGGGAAGGAAAATTAAGGTGCACTTCCTGCAATCTGTACTGACCAAGCAAAGGTCATCTTCACAGGGGAGCACACACAGACACACACGTCACCTGATCTCATGACGTCAACGGCTTTGGGATGTAAACCAAGCTGCACTCAACTGCCTGGCTCTAAAGTTAGTGCTTGATGAGGTCAAAGTTCACACAGGAGAGTAGTGTAGAGATGGGAGAGGATCATTAATGAGAAAAATGTGGAAGAAGATCTATATAAAACAAAAAAGGTGTACAAAAAAATCACAACACTGTACAGGTTCTGTCTGTATTCGCTCCAGAGCTGCTTGAATAGATTGCATTTGATTTGGAGTAGATTGCAATAGATTTTGGACACACACACACACACACACACACACACACACACACACACACACACACACACACACACACACACACCCCTCCAAGGCAACCCGTAAGTGTTTAGTTATGAAGGGGAGTGGCACTGTGCACTCTCAATCCTGAGCTGATCTGGAATCAATAACCTTCTGTGTTCTATCGTCACATACACCAATTTATAGTGACAGTACAAATGCTTTTCTTTTCCAACACCACCACTCTCTCTCACTCATTCACTCACTCTCACACACAATCACTTTTGCAGGAAAAGTAAATCTGCTGTAATAAAACAGGAATAGAGGAATTTTTGCTATATTTCAAAAAATACAAAAATGAAGAAAATCTCTTATAAAACATATGAAATGCCTTTGGAGACTATAATTAATCTTGGTATGTTGTGTCTTTAGCAGATTTTCCTTATGTCCCTGAGCCGTGTGTGTGCATCTTTTTGTGAGGATGTGAGGTTGACAGGAGAGCTGAAGGCCTCTGTGTTCAGATCATCACCTTTCTCCAGCCTCAGAATACACAAGCTGCAAACACCCAGAGATCTGGCATCATGCTGCACCACAGACCACGGAGAATAAGGGAAGTGTGTGTGTGTGTGTGTGTGTGTGTGTGTGTGTGTGTGTGTGTGTGTGTGTGTGTGTGTGTGTGTGTGCGTAAGAGTCAGAAAGCAGTCGCTCTTTGAGATATTTTGACAGTAAACAAGTGACAGGGATATTTAAACAAGGTGTGAATCTTGCTTTTTTTATTCTGATTTATCTCAGTTTTCATTCACCGTCTCTGGATAGTTTGGCTGACCAAATCCATTAATAATACACAGTATTAACATTTGAATAGACCAAGCTAAAAAAAAAAAAGGTAGTGAATGTATGAAACACATTACCAAAGTGGACTATTATTGTAGCTTCAGTTAGAGGAACATCAGGGTATGAGGCTTTTCCACCTGTCATTAAGACTGTCTGAGGAACCTTACATCTTAATTATTTTTTACTATTCTTGCAAGGTTGCTAACTTTACATATCCATTCAGATTTGTTTTAATATATTTACAAATATTTGATTACTCAATTGACATTAATCCGTTCAATTAACACCAGTGGTTCACCTAAAAACCTTCTTAAGACTGGGCTAAATGCCAGCTAGCTTCTTGGTAGCTGCTTCTTCACTACACATGCTCACTATATAGGGGATAACTCTGGCTTTGCGGGGCATACATAGTACATACAAACTACTATTATTGATTAACATTTTTTTTCTAAGCACAAAACATCAGTATATGACCCATTTATGTTCATCTACCTTGATGACTTAACATACATTGTTGTTTGTTTTTTGTTTTTTTTTGACTATATGGGAAGTGAGATTTAAAAAACGATAGCACAGGTGGATCAACTTGAATACTGTACTTTTTTGCCCACACTTGATTGGGTGTATGAATTAAAAAAATATTCATACATACAAAACCATAAGCTTGGTGAGTTCTTCTTGGTCAAGCCTGGAGTAAAGTGTGTATGTGTTTGTATGCGAGAGAGAGTTGGAAGGCTGTGGTGTTGAGGAGGAGGAGGAGGAGGAGGAGGAGGAGAAGGAGGCGGACTATCATACCGGCACAGATCCTGTGTGGTTTGCACTGAGCTGATTATGGACCAAGGTCCTGCACACTGGTGCTCGTGTGATCTCTGATAATACATCTGCCTGTTTGAGCTCTGCGGCTGACTAAGCACGGCCACCCTTGATGCCAAACACACACATGCACACTCGTACATGCAAGCACACACATACACAACACAGTTAATGATGGAACAAGCTAAAAAGGAAGTCTAACTATTTGAGAAAAAAGGTCTGATTTTCCTCATTAGTGTGCGTCACAGTAACTGTCTCTGTCTCCTTCTCACACACACATATACACACACGCTTACTCACATACACACACAGACAGAGGCTTCCTGTGTGTTCAGTGTTTACTCAGTGCTGACCGTGAGCTGCACTCCATTAGTTTTCTCTGATAAGAGTGCAGTTATGTCAACAGTGGACACTGTGTGGCTGCCAGTGAGTATGTTTGCCAGTATTTGCTCTACAATCTGTTTACAATAAACACTTTGACCACATGTCTGAACCCTTTCACATATTCCTGCCATCCGACCACCTACTAAAGGGACACACAAAGTGTCGCCCCCTACTGCTATCTATAGGTTTTGACATGTGTTGCAAGAAAATAACATTTTCCCAGCGAATTTGTTGATAGCTTTTAACACAAACAAAAATTTGCATTAGTTGTTATTTTGTCAGTGATAATGCAGAGCATCAGACAGAGTTGAGTGTAATCAGGAAGAACAACGAGACATAACACAGAGCAGTCAGTCGCCAACAGTCAAACAAATGACTTCAAGTCTTTAGTATTTACAATATGTTAGTTTAGTGGCTGAGATAGTTCTGTATAGTCGATTTTGTTCTAGTCAGATAAAAATGTAATTAAATTAATCAAACTTAAATTAGTGCTATATTAAAGTATGAAAATCGAAAAAGGTGGGAAAGGGGTACGTGACCACAATCAAAGTTTGCCTTTCAGACACAAAAGGATAAATTAATTTACAACAGTATAAACAAATTTACAACAGGATAAACACATTTCTGGATTACTTATAAAATTATTTAATAAATTACTTTTTAAACCCCCTTTCTAACACACAGACACACACACACACACGCACACGCACGCATGCACACTTTGTCACCACTCTCTTCAGTAGGTTAAAGTCTTGACTCTTAACCACAGCATTTAAGCTAAACTTAATATTGACTATGCAATACGGCAAGAAATGTGGAAAAGAAAAGCTTTAGATTCTTAAGGTGTGTAGCAGCTGATGTGGACATTAGAGTATTTAGAAACACAAGCTTCTAAAGAGTTTTTTTAGTCCAACAACATTTATGTTTTCTTATAGTTTTTTCATTGCCTTTTCCCAATCCCATTTTTATCTTTCACTCACAGACTGTCCTAAAGAGAATGAACATAGGAAGCATGGAAGAAAGACAGATGGAAGAGTGTTAGAATGAGCAGGAGAAAAACAGATGAAAAACAGTGAATAAAAAAAGAGAGGAAGAAAGAGAGCAAGAGCCAGGGAGCAGGCAGGAGGGAGTACATTCCCCATGAGAGTCGCACACACCGAATTACATTAAAGAAAAACAGCAGCGAGGGAGAACAGAAAGAAGAGTTGGATGTAAAAAATAGACTAAATCTAAAAGGAAAGAGACAGATAAAAAGTCACAAATTAGAAATTTTCTCCTCAGTCGCATAAATCAGCAGACATGGGCAATTTACTATGAAAAATGGAGGTTCTTTAAAAGCTAGACATTATTTCAGGTTCAGAAACACACACATACATAGACATACACGCATGCACACACACACACATCAGGTGGGACATCCCGGTGGGCCACTGCTAGCCGGGCACAGGGATGGAGGCTCATAAAATCAATCACTCCTGTGAGCCGTGTGGAGCTTCAAAGCAGACAGCTGTCATACTGGGGGCCTCCATAAACAAGTCTCATGCTCCTGTGCTCAAATAAAACACATGCACACACACACACACGCTCATGCAAAGACAAACATGTCATAGTCACACAGCACAGC